>NW_028277125.1:13444807-13745192 GCF_059951505.1 Python bivittatus | reverse complement strand
TAATGGAGAACTTGAGCGGAAACAGCAGTCAGTAGCAGTAGCGATGTAAAGTAGGGGAAAAAAGGATTCTTTGACATTGTATTTGAATAGAAAACCATAGTAATGAAATGTGAGAATCCTCAAAATTACAGTGTGGCTAACAATCTTAAACAGATTACTCTGCTTATTGTCATGTTTTCGTATTTGGATGTTTCTCTTGCAGCTGTAGAGGGGAGATGCCATTTTGACCATGGCTGAGAACACTACATTCATGTCTGATACAGGGAAAAGTCTCTTGGCAGATTCTTCTGTTCTTGACTCGAAAATTATAGAAAATTCCAAGGAGAATGTATTCACCCGAATTGCTTCTGATGGTGGAGGTAATGGTAGATTTTTTTATTAGTGTATTCTTCCCCCAACACTGTACTTTTGGACTACAGTACTTGTTCTTTCTACATGTGTTTAGTGTTTGGAATGTAAACATTCAAATGCATGCTTTTGTGTAATTTATTTATAATAACTAAAGTACCTAGGCATGATAACAATAAAAACATAATGTAGTCTGCCTGCCTGCAGGCTTACATGTTGCATTTATTTATTGAACTGAAATGTTTCTATTTTTCTTTTTGGCATCAGAATGGAACCTTAAGGTGCTAAAAACGTCAGTAAAAATAATAAACAGCAATAGAAAGGCAACACCATTATATGAATCATTACTGCAGTATGTATTGCAGCCTTAGATATTAAATCTTAAATACATTACTGAAAAGTGCACATAACCAAAAAGTTTTTCTCCATTCAGGTGAAGAGGTGGGGGAGGGCGGCAGGGTGATCTGTTACTAGTTGTTCCACAAAATATTTCACTAACAAGGAGGCTTTTCCCCTTGGGGCCAGCTCTTCCTCAGGTAAAGGTGGGACATGGTGGTGAAATCTAGAAAGATTCCAACAAATTTAATGCAAAACATTAAATGCATTTTAGCAGTCTCAACCCTTCTTGGAACAAGCTCACCAGTTCAGGAGAGGATTGGAGACCCCTCATTGAACCACTGGCAGATAAGATACACTGTTGAGGCTTTGCACCAAGAATAGCTTAAGCAAGGAACACAGAGCTTTCTGACTGGCAGTTGAGGCCAACAAGGGAAGTGGTACTCCCAAGCCCCTGTCAATCCCAGGAACCCTGGCTGGAATGCTCCCTTAAACCTGGCTCATCAGAAGGCTTTGTCAGTGGTACTTGTCAAAGATGTCCAGCACAGTGGGCAACCACCACAGTGAGAAGACCCACTCTATCTTCTGGAAAAACCTACCTTGTGATCAGGTCTTGGGGAGAGGTCAGCACCAACTATTGCTGTTTTGAACAACTTGCTGCTATGTTCTCCTTAGCTGGTTTTTGGAGGAGCTGAGTTTTACATGTGGAACTGAAATGTTTGAAGAGTGTCAGGAGGAGCACTAAGTCTTGTCTTGGAGTACTTGTGCCAGATGACCTCCCAAGAAGTGGGGTTAAGCATAACTCTTCCTTTACCTTCAGAAGCAGATGATACAGTGCATTTAACTGTGTAGATCTTGATCTTGTGCCTGTGGGTGATTAATAGCTCTTTGCAAAGGTCTCTGCAACTCCCCAGAAATAACACTGCACATTTCTGGTATAGCACTAGCTTGTTTGTTTCTTATGCAATTTATCTGGCTGAGTGTGGACACCTAGGAGAGCTCTGGTAATCCCTTCTTGAACAAAAGGATTAGGGTGAAAATTTCTGTAGGTCATCTCATGGTAGCAACCAAGCACTATGGTTTACTTCAGTGTGTGAACCTAGCCTGCAAAGAATTGGGCAGGAGTGGGCAACTTGTGGGTTTCTGGAACTGAACTTCGATATAAGGCAGGCTTATATAATGCAGTTGTCTTGTGCACCAGTTCACTCGTTTCTGGACTGGGAGGCTCAGCTCACTGTCACTCATTCCTTAGCCATTGCCCAGCTGGATTATACTGCAATGTGTTCTTTGTGGGATTGCCCTTGAAGAACACTGGGAAGCTTCAGCTGATGCACAATGCAATGGGGCGTGCAGTCTTGGATGCACCAAAGTTCGCTTGTGCAACATCACTGCAGCATGAGCTGCATTGGCTTCCAGTATCCTTCCAGGTGCAATTCAAGGTGCTGGTTATCATCTTTAAAGCCCTATATAGCATGGAGCCAAGTTACTTATGGAACTGTCTATCTTTGAGGGGTTTTGCCTGTTCCACCAGACACAACAGAATGGGCATGCTCCAGGTCCCCTCTATTATACAGTGCCATCTTGTGGGACCAAGGAGAAGTGATTCCCTGTCACAGTCCCTGGCTATGAAACAGGCCCCTCCCTGAGGTCTGGATGGCCCCAACCCTCTTGGCCTTCTGGAAGATTGTTAAAACCTAACTATCTCCCTAAGCATTAGGGCCATGTTAGGGGAGCCCAACATACAGGTGTTCCTTTTTATGGAATTATTATGTAATGTCTTGGTTATTTTTTTCTTGCACTGGATTAATTTATTTGGTTATGGAAGTTTTTATATTGTTTATGTATGGATTGTTCGCTGCCTAGTTATGTACTTAAGATTGGCAGCTATATCAATTTTCATAAATAAATAAGGATACTAATGCAAGCACTAGGATGATAACTAAGACGGTCACTTTAAACTTGTAGTTTGGTGATCTGCATTACCCCAGAATCTTGCAAGCTATATGGATGTAAGTATAATATAGATAAAGTTATATTGGTAAAACCAGCCTGAAAACATTTGCTCACATGTTGCTTGTTCCTTGAAGATAGTGATCTCACTTACTGAGTGCATTAAATCCTGAGTACAATACCTAATTTCTGAGTACAGCTAATGCAATTCTTTTAAATACTGTATATAGGCTTTTTGGTAAAATAATTATTGGGTTATTGTGTTTGAAAACTGATTTCTTGTTCTTGATTTTTCATGGGTAGTTTCTTTAATTCATTGAAAATGTAAAGCATCCTTGCATTACATAATGCTGTTTTACATGAATGCGACCAATGGCTCATATAACCCAATACTGGCTATGTGGAGTAGTGATGGCTCTTCCGATTGCTCACTTTAACTACTAGATCTGTTGCAATCTGCACCCAGTTGATTAAAGAGTGGCCTGCAAGAAAACTGTTTCTGACTGCTCTGGGCTTTGCCCCCCTGGGGAACAAATTTGCTTTTCAGGAAACTTGGGATAAAGGGATTTTATTTATTTGTTTCTGGGATGAATGTAGTAGATGAATCACCTGTTTTTCAGTTTCTTCATTTTCCTTTCTTTTTAAGAGGGATAAAAATTGCTTTAACCGTTGAACTTCTTTGTAGGCTGACGATTCTTTCTTTTCCCAACAGAGGAAATGCCTCCAATTGAAACCAGGTTGATTTTAGTTCAGGAAGCTGCAAGATGTGAGGAACTCATAACAGCCTTAGAGGTTTGTGAATTTGTTTGTTGATAGTAGTGAAATCTCGTTGCAGCTGGAACTCTGATTTACTGTGTTGTTCTCATACTGAAGTTCTCCTTTTCTACAGACCGTTAAGACAATGGAAGTTCCATTTATAAAGATAAAGAAAACTATTTCTGGTGAACCAGAAGAAAAAATAATAAAAAGTATTATCCACATGGTATGTGGGGAAAATGGTGTCTCTGTTTGCATGCGGCATGTTGCACGGTTGGGATTGGAGTAGAGGGGAGTCACTACTATCAAGACTTGGTAGAAGGATAAAAGAAAGGCACATAGAAGTGAATGGCATTCTGTGGAAGCAAGTGAACAGAAACACCAATCTGCTTTGAAACTACTCACATGCCTGCTTTGGTTTCAGATTTTACGAAACTCTGATTGTTAAAATGAATGAGTCTTGTACCAATGATACAGAATTTAAATTAGATAAATTTTGTTTCTATTTGGAAAAAAAGCTCATATGTCTCTGCTTGTCCCTGGGCTCAGCAATCAGAAGCTTAGTTAGCTCTTTCATTTTGGGGAACAACAAAACCTACCTACACGTTATTTATAAATATATATCTATATTGAAAAAAATGCAGGAAATTAAAGTGCCCTACATAAAGATGGAATCGATGAAAGCGTATGATGACTCGGAATCACCGGAGGTTGAAGCTGTCTTTGTAATAGCAGACTTTGAAGATCCCATTTTTAGTACCTTGTACAAGGCAGACTGCAGGATCCTGGGGCCCCCAGTGGTATTTCAGTGCGCTAAAAAAGGCGAGGTAAGAAAACAATAGAAGTGAAATGGAAAATGACTACCTTTTAAAATATATTTTATGTATCTTCTGAATGCAGTTGATAGCTTCTCCTGTCATTGAATTAAAAACATTTTTGTTCACTTGAATTTACTACTTTTCTTATCAGAAGCATATTTAAGGTAATTTACGCATAAGCAGGAATGGCAAAAGCACACTAAAACTACCTGTATGGAAATATAATGAACTCTAGCAAGCAATCAAAATACTGAATAGGCATTAATATAGATTTGCTCAAACAGCTACACTCTGAAAAACGATAATGTCTCCAAATGCCTAGTAGCATGAGCAGTGAGAAATACTTAGTAACTTTGCTACTAGAGCTGTGTGAATTGAACGTAATTTGTTGCAATGAGGCCCTTGCTCTGCAGTGTCAGTATGATCCATCTTACTGGGGTGTGTGAGAAACGCATTCCTCTTTGAGATATTTCATACCATGCAAAACACCTTCTCTTCTAGCACTTCCTATAGTCAGCAGTGGGCTTCTGAGGACATGCTATTATATTGCACCCCTCAGGGCTTCATTCTCTCTTCAGTATTTTTGAGCATCTAAGTGAACCTGCTGAGAGAGATCATTAGGGATATGGAGTTGGGTGCTATCCGTTGGCTGATGACACCCGATACATTTCTCTGCAAAATCGTCAGATAATGGCATGGCACGCCGAATGCTTGGCTAATGTCAGTAATGGGCTGGATGAGGGATATTAAAATGAAATGGTATCCAAGCAAGATGATGTATATTGTCAGGAGTCACAATTCCAGACAAGGATAGATCTCCCTTGTTCTGAACAGGGTCACATTCTCTTGTTGATGCTTCTGGGTCAGATGCTCCTTCTGGTTTCCCAGACTGAGGCTACAGCTAGGAGCAGTTTTCATCAGCTCTGGTTAAAATAGCAACTGTGTCTTTTCCTGGAAGAAAATGATCTTAAAATGGTGGTGCACGTGCTGCTAACTTCCACCCTTTGGTATTGTAAGATGCTTTACAGGGGCTGTCCTTGTGTCTAGCCTGGAACTGTCAGTTGATGCAAATTCAGAAGCTAGTTTGTCTTTTGGAAGAGCAAATAGAAGCCACATCATACATGTGCTAAAAAATTGTCACTGGCTGTCCATTTCTTTCCTTGCAAAATGCAAAGTACTTATTATCTTTAAAATACTAGGTGGTTTGGGTCCAGGCTATTTGAGAGAATACTGTGGCTTTGCGGTTGCCTAGGATTAAATCTTCTCAGGAGTCTGCTTTGGAATGCATCTGAAGAAAGTCAGGCAGCATACAAGTATAATAAATTATTGTTATTGTTATTACTATTAGTATTGTTACCTCTCCTGAATTCAAAGTCCTGTTTTCTTAAGAAGGCCCTGCAGTTGCAGCATTTAAAAGAGGCTTTTGATTGTGGTTTTTGTTTAAAACAAGTTTCATAAATAAAAATGAAAACATTGGCATCCTTTTGGAAATTGTGTTAATCAAATTTTCTTTCAGCCTCTACCCTTTGCATGTCGTCCACTGTACTGCACAAATATGGTGAATCTAGTGTTATGCTTCACGGGATTCAGGAAGAAAGATGAGCTGGTAAGAATTTTTTTTCCCTGCACATTTTTATTAATACAGTTGCTGTGGGGAACAGTTGCAATATTAGTTAACATTTGGACATCAACTTCAAGCTTGGTCCTGTCTGATATTGCAGCAGAGCTTCGGAATTTAGATACAGAGACCTTCTGAGTCCTTCGATAGATTGATCTGATCTGACATGTTCATTTGAAATGAAGAAAAAAATTGTTAACTATTAATAGTGTGTTACGCTTACACCTGGCAGACATGGTTTTTAATCTCCATTCAGTTTTAAAATTCAGCTGTTGATATTCACTAGGCAGATTATAGCAGGGTTAACTTTTCACACAAAGACAAAAAGTGATTTGTTTTGATTTTTACTTTCATATATTTTCTGCACTCAGCAATTGTAGTTTGTCAAGCATTGTTTGTAGGAATCAAGCCAATTTGTGATTTGGTCAACAAACTGTCGCTAAAGAAAGCATGATTTAGAACAGTGATGGTGAACCTTTTGGGCTCGGTGTGTCAAAAATTTGGAAAATGCCTAACTTGATTCTGCTGGTGTGTCACCCCTGCCAGACAAAAGAGAAACAATTCTTTACATATTCATTTATTTTTTAAAAAATACAATCCAATCATACTATGTATTACATAAATGAATGTCAAATAATTACAAAAATGAAATACAAGTAAACAAACTCAGTTTCTTTGGTAACTCAGACAGGGAGAATAGTTGTCAGGTGTTGGTGAACTCTGGCGTGTCACCCAAAATACTGTGGCATGTCATCTTTGACACGCATGTCACAGGTTTACCATTGCTGGTTTAGAATCATGTAGGAATTCAAACTGAATTGTAGAGTTGTTGTGAAGCTGAAATGGATAGAACAACAAAGATGTTATGCTGAAGTTTTCTTCTAGAAGATTGATACCAAAATACAATGCATGCAAATTAGGCATGACATTCAAAGTACCTAGCTTTTTTCTTTTTAATTTCACAATACCAGTGTTTCTCAACCTTGGCAACTTTAAGATATGTGGATTTCAATTCCCAGAATTCCCCAGCCAGCCATGGGAGTTGGAGTCCACATATGTTAAAGTTGCTAAGGTTGAGAAACACTCCTATACGCATCGCACAGCAGAAATCATTAAGTTTATCTGGGCAAACTGCTAAGAGAAATTACCTTGTGGTGTAAATGACATACCTGCTTTGTCCAGTAACAATTTTAATTCAACAAGCTCAACTGTGCTCCAATTTTGCTCTTAGGTTAAACTGGTGACATTGGTTCATCATATGGGAGGGATTATTCGGCGAGACTTCAGTTCCAAGGTTACCCATCTGGTGGCTAACTCTACACAAGGAGACAAATTCAGAGTATGTGAATTTCACATTTCCATTATGGGTTTGAGTGTAGATTTTCTTTTTGGCAGGTACCAGAAGATTTGGTTTGTTGCGATTAAACAACGAACAAAAGCAAAACTTAAAAAAAAAATTATACTTCTGTAATTCAAGGTTTTAAAAGCAGTGAATGGGTATTCAGTTCAGGCTCTAATCCTGAAAACAACAGGGGTGTGTGTGTGTGTGTGTGTGCAGAAACAGACTTTTGATCCATGGATGCACTCTTAAAATAAAATGCTGCAGTGACATTTATCTGTGAGTACAGCTGTGATACATATCCAATACTCTATTTTTTTTAGATTTTTTATCCCGCCTTTATTATTTTTATAAATAACTCAAGGCGGCGGACATACCTAATGCTCCTTCCTCCTCCTATTTTCCCCACAACCACCACCCTGTGAGGGGAGTTGAGCTGAGGAAGAGGGACTGGCCCAAAGCCACCCAGCCGGCTTTCGTGCCTAAGGCAGGACTAGAACTCACAGCCTCCTGCTTTCTAGCCTCGAGCCTTAACCGCTAAACCAAACTGGCTCTCAGTTTCTGTGTTTCTCTCTATTTTTTGACATAGCTGCCTACTTTCAGGGATGAGGGGAACCTTGTTTAGATTTCCTCCTTTCTGATCGACTGTACCATAGTGAGGAAGGGGAAAGGTGTTCTTTTTAGAAGAACTCTTCTGATATTTTCTAAAAACACATTTTGTGCCGTTAAAAGTGGTCATAACCATTATACAGAACAGTGCAAGAGGCATTTAAAGCTCCTAATCATATATTTTACTGTTAAATGGTGTGCTAATGTTTTGTATCTTTGTGAAGTTGAATAGGATTTTTTGTTATTTGATAATTCAGTCACTTATAATCCATTGAGGGCGAGCTTTTGCTGTCCTTCAGAAAAAAATAACATCTGCAGCAAATGTCCTGATGTAGAAGTTATATAGCAAGCCAGCCCATAAGTATTGTAAATAGACAGAAGATGCCTCATAATTAGGGTGTAATATTGTTACTTTTTTCACTCTTCTTTCAGTAAAATATATCTGTCCACAGTGTGCTGTTATTTAAATGTCTTTCACAAGCAAATATGTATTTTATGCAATTGGCTTTCCATTTCCAGCCAATCAAATAACTATGTTTCCTTTAAAAAAAAGTATGTTGAATTTATTCGAGGCTACATAGTAGTAGCGTGGCTCATTCCCAAATATAAGGGTTGGTGGATGTGAATTACTGAATGAAAGATGTGTCCTTCCCAAAACTTAAATGAAAAAGTTGCAGTTGTTTTAACCCATGTTTCTTGTAATATATTGATTAATTGATTGCTTTAACAACTAAAGCACATTAGTTTGTAACTAAATAAAGCCTTTATGCTATTTAGGAGCATAATCAAAATCTTCTGCTCACGTAGTTTATATGTGTGATTGAGATTCAAATGCAGGTAGGAGAGACAATGCCAAACTTAGATTTGTCATAAAACTACACTAGAATTTGATGTTACTTTTGAACAGCTCAACCTATAGACATGAGCTCTTGAGTTTTATTCATAATGCTTGTCTGTAAAGTTCAGATTTATTCCCAGTTTGTATTTTTAATTTTTTATTTCAATAAGACTCATTGAAACACAGACTCATTTAACCTCCTGCCTCTCTATTTTTGTTAAAAATCTTAAAGGCTTTATCAAACATTAAAATGAAGGACAAAAAGATGAAATAGACACATGGATCTGTATCTTCATGCAAGAGTTAACAGCACTTTAAAATGAAAGTTGCCTTTCCTTGTCTTGGTTTGCAGGTAGCTGTGAGTCTTGGCACTCCAATCATGAAAGCGGAGTGGATTTATAGATCTTGGGAGAGAAGAAATGACACGTATGTATAATCTTTTTTAGAGAAAGGCCTTGTATAGGATTCTTTTAGCTTCAAAGCAGGTATGTCAGAATAGTAGGCAATAGGAGGGCGGAGCTGGCATCGCGGCGATACGGCGGGCGATCCTGGGCTCCCAGGATCGCAGCTGATATCTCCTCCCCTGGACGGTCCCGATGGACCTAAGCCGTCCCGAAGAGATGGCAATCGTAAAGGGCGCGTCCCGCGGATCTCAGGGACGCCGCAAGTCCCAGATTGATCCCGGGAGAAGCTCTTGAAGCCGGCGGAGGAGAGCCAGCCAAAAATGGCTGCGAAAGCCGGGACAGCTCCAAAGGAAGAAGGAAGAGAGGGGTGTCAACTGGGTGAGATGGACTTTTATTATTCAATTATTCTTGGAGAACACCTTAAGTAACTTAAAGAGATTTTTAAAAGTGAAGAAAAGTGGATTAAGCGGCGAGATTGAACCTTATAAAAAAAGAAGGGGGAAAAAAAAAATTTCTTTTCGACTTTCCCTTTTTAGTGGAATTGACAAGATGTTTTTCTTTTAAAAAAAATATATTTTTAACTGGATTGGCTTTTTCTTTTTAATACTCAATAACTCTTTATTTTAAGCCTTTTTTTTGACTAAGATTTCTTTATTGTTATAAGAAATTTATACTTTTTGATTTTGAAATGGGGAAAGTGGAGTTAAGAGAAAGTAAATGAAAGAAAGTTGCACTGCCATCTAGAGGCGCGACTTAGTGCTTTTTTCCTTTCATTGTGACGCATGCTCAAGGACTCTGTGCTTTCTAAAAAGATAGTGGGATGTGCGTGTTTATACAGGTGCCATCCGTAACTATAAACAAGAAAGTGGAGTTGAAAGCGATTTTGAAAATATCAAGATGGAAAGTTTGAGCTAGTCACAAGAGCCTTGATTAGTGGCAGTAGCTCTTCTTTCTGCTAGAAGCTCTGCTTTGCTCTCCATTCCCCCCTCCCAGTTGGATTTTTTTTAAAGAGACTTAGTCTCTCCCCTCCTCTCCTTTTTTTTTTTCTTTTTTCTTTTCTTTTTCTCCTTTTGCTTCTTTTTTTCTCCTATTTTTGGCAAGAACAAAGATAAAGAATCCTTTGACTCAATGAAGGTTTACCAAGATAATAGACTATACGAGAAACACAATGCAGAAAAAGATCTTTAAACTATCGAGGATGACTATAAAAAACTGGAAGAAGAGCTGCAGAAATTCCCGCAAAAAAAAAGAAAAAAAGAAAAAAAGATATTAAAGCTAAAATGGACTTAATTAAACATAAAACGGGATCAATGGAAAAGGAAGAAATAGTACAAGAAATCAGAAGCACTAAATAGAATTATTGTGAGGCCTATAAACTGAGAATTAAAAGGGTTAATCAACTGATAAATGAAGAGGGACAGACTTGTTCTTGGCACTGAGGGTGAGAAAAAGATTATACAAGATTATAATGGAAAATCGTATTAAGAGAATGCACAAAAAGAAGAAGTAAAACAATATTGAAAGAAACTACTTCAGATGTTTAAAGAAAAAACGAGGGGAATACAACAATGATGGAACTGACAGAAGCTTTAAAAAGCAGAATGTTTGAAAGGACATTTATTATTGCTTTCTCTTATCCAATAACATAGAAAAAGGAATAAACAGCTAGATATTTTGGGATATTGAATGAAAAGGGTGAACTCAAAATTATGCAAGCGCTGGAATAAAGTATAAATTTGAGATGTATAGTTAAAAATTGTATTTGATTGTAAATGTCTTAAGAGATTAGACTAAAATTTATACATGGTTGAATATAGTAACATATAGATTTTAAACTAGAGACATTTTTGTTGAAACATGTAGTGAAGAATCTGGTTAGAACTGTAACCTGGTTAGAACCGTAACTGATACTGTAACTGATACTGGTTAGAACTGTAACTTTTAAGAATTTGAAAAATTAAAAAGTACTTATGCAGGAGGAAGCTATTGAAAATTATGGAATGTGCAGAGATGAGTTAAATTGAGATTTGATATTAGAGTAAGAAGATAAGTAATTTTATATGACACGGGATTTGTTTTTATTAATGATTAGATGAGAAAATATAGTAATGTAATGGATTAGGAAATTTTATAATAGAAATTTGATATTAACTATTATATATATACACATATAATCGATAGATGAAAATGTATTACTAATCCTATTGAAAGTTAAAATTTTTTGTAATAAATGATTCTATAGATTAGCTATGAATGATTAATAATTGTTTATTGATAAGTATACAAGTATATTTTGAATAGATGATATGAGAATTTAAGATTATGAAAGGGGCACCAACGAGTTGGTAACTGGTTGACACACGGTATAAAATGGAAGATGCTTTTTTTATGCCTTTTTATGTTTTTGTTTGTTCATGTATGTTTTGTGTTTGTTGTAAAAATAAAAAAACATTTATTAAAAAAAAAAAAAAGAATAGTAGGCAATAAAATTTGATGCCTTACATTCATTTCTTTCTCTCTATCTTATTCCTCTTTTAGTGACTTTTGTGCTGCTGATGAAGAATTTAGGAAAGAATTTAAAGTTCCACCATTTCAGGACTGCATTTTAAGTTTTCTTGGATTTTCTGATGAAGAGAAAAACAACATGGAAGAAATGACAGAAATGCAAGGTAAATATGAAAAAGTTATGGCTGGGTTAACGCTTATTTTAGCCATCACGTTGGGTTAAATCATCATGGCTAAATTCATATCTCTGAATTTATGTGAAGATAGGCAGGTGGGGGGAACTGAAGCATTCCTGCGATTGTAAGTGGGGCTGGCTGCCAAGTGCCTAAATTTTGATCACGTGTCTGCGGGGGTGCTGCAACAACTGTAACTTTGGGGATCAGTTGTATGTCCATTTTTTCAGCAGCGTCGTAACTTTGAACAGTCACTGAACACATCTTTGTAAATCAAGGACTACCTGTATTAAGTTTTATTTATTCTTAATGTTTATGTATACTAATATAGTGCAGCAGTTGGTGATTTCTATAATACGTCTAGTAACAATAGGGATATTCCAGTTCATGGATTCATACATATCTGGCCTGAATTTGAAAGGCTGACTTAATTTATAAAACAAGTCTGAATGTTGAGTTTTTCTTACAGTGCACAAGGGAATTTGCATCTATTTTCAAAATCCTACTGAACCTAGAAATGGGAAATATCATCCTTGCATCTGTGTTGTAACCAGAGTTTGAAACTGCATGTAATGCTGTTGGTTTTAAAAATTAGCAGCACAAAAAATTATATTTATCATTCATTGTTTTAGTACTCTATCTTAGCAACCTTTTATGGTTCTGTAAGAGGGGTCAGCATTATTCCCAAATTACCTACAATTTGGCCATGTAATATATTATTGGCCATGAAATTTCCAGAAAAGGTTTCCTCATTCCCATTGTTAGCCATGTACTATCACCATCTACATTTTTAAAAAATCATTGAGTTTTACAGTTCTTTTGTAGCTTCCTTTCTAAATGCTCGCCTTGAACAAACCTTTGCTTTGATGTTTCATCGCTACAGTATGATGTTGTCTTTACCATTGTTAGCTTTTTTATTTCTTTTTGTGGACAGTCACAGCAGTATTGTAGATCGCAAAAGAAGTTAGGAAATGACAGACAAGCTCAACTGGTTACTTTTCATCCGCAGGAGGACAGCATTTGCCTGTTGGTGATGAACGGTGTACTCATCTTATAGTTGAAGAAAACACAGTGAAAAATATTCCATTTGAGCCCTCTCCAAGCCTTTATGTTGTAAAGCAGGAGGTCAGTCTGAATATGGTACCCTGGATTCTTAAACACATTTGTGTAATCAGAATAAGAGGTTTTATAATGTAAGCCATGCTCAGTGGCTGTTCTTAACTTTGGAATGATAGATAGTTGCATGGTCTTGAATGAATGACAGAAAATACTTTTTCTCCCTCTAGTGGTTCTGGGGAAGCATACAGATGGATGCCAGAGCTGGAGAATCGATGTACTTATTTGAAAAGGTACGCCGCTATGCAAGGGAATGGAGAATTTGGGGAACGATAGGCAAAATCAAGCCAAGGTCTCTCAATTTGTTTCCCAGGTTAAACTTGCAAGGAAAAGAAATAATAATGACTTTGAATGGCAGAAACAGGCATCTGTACAGAACCTAGATTGTAAAAGGAAAAGAGTTACTAACCTGGACATCTGCATTTCCCTGTAGCCAAACAGCCCAGAATTGAAGACCTCGGTCTCGCTTCTTTCTCTAAATACTCCAAACAGCAACCGGAAGAGACGGCGTTTGAGAGAAACCCTTGCTCAGCTGACCAGGGACACGGACATGTCTCCCTTTCCACCTCGGAAGCGGCCATCGGCCGAGCATTCCCTTTCCATGGGATCGTTACTTGACATTTCTAATACACCAGAGTCAAGTCTGGCTAACGGAGGTATAGCTGAACTTTCTCTGTATATCTTAATTTTTCTCATGGAAATAAAACACCACTGGATTGCTCTGCTAATATGAGTAACAGGCTTTTTCCTTCTCAAACTATGCAGGGAAGAGGATAGAATTGAGGAACACGGAGAAAGATAGAGAGAAAGGCACCTCTCATGTCCTTAGACTTAGCCGGATGAGGAAGAGATCGTGCAGATACTCCAGTTGTATTTCTTTGGATAGTGCTTCTTGTAAACGTTATATAAGTTCATTAGAAAGTCTACAGCAAACAGCCAAGGCAACTAGCAGTAATGTACCTGAAAGCCTAGTTAATGGAACATCTCAAATGAATCTCCAAAAATCTTTTCTTTTGCCAATGGAATGCAAAAAAAATCATGTAAGGCTCCATTCCGTTCCGGTTTTGAATGATGTCTTGTGTGAACATCCTCCAGCTATAAGCATGCTGAGAACTTCACAAGGTGATGATGGGTTGACTGACAGTGTTTTTAGATAGAAAGGGCTATTTACTTAATGCAGAACTTAAGTGCAACTCTGGCACCAAAGGGACAATTTCAGAATGAAGGTTGGATCAGTTTGGAGAATCCACTTGCAAACCAAATCAGCTTTGTCCCAGGAGAGATTCGATATAAAAATAAGCTTTTCCAAAATGCGCAAGCATTAGTATGAAGTACAGGAAGTGAGAGGAATAACCAGCAAAAAAGCTTTAGGAACAGGAATAGTTTTTTAGGCTGGGATACCTGCTGATGACAATCATAGTTGGGTAATTGGATCTGACTAAAATTTTGAATCAAATTCAAATGTCAGTTTCAACTACATGTTTGTGCTGATAGCAGGCAAGCATTAGTTAGATGCTATTTAGAATTCATAGTATACCTAAAATGGCTAGTAATTAATCTTCTCACAGCAGATTGTACAAGTGCAGAGTACTTTAGTTGTTTTCCCTAATGGTACTGATATGACAGTCAGCAGTTATTTCACAAAGAGACAGTAGTGGGCATAACTACAAATCACCTGATGATATTGGAAATGACCTTTGCAAACAATTTTTTCTGTTTTAAGAAAAGTTTGCTTTGGGCAAACATTAAAACTGTTGTATTCAGCCCCAGTTCACGTTAAGTGGGCCTTTCTGTTTAAAGAAGAGTTGTTTTGTAGCTTCTGTAATAAATTTCTGGCTTTCTTTAGAGGAAAATGTCATATCATTTCTCCATCCTTCACAGAAACTCCCAAGTCTTGTGCAAAGCCATCCAAAAACACAACTCCCTTTCCTTCAAAGCAATCAGCAAGGTGGCAGGTTGCAAAGGAGCTCTATCAGACAGAAAGCAACTATGTAGATATCCTGACAACCATCATCCAGGTAAGTTAATGGAAGTTGCTTCATTTACTGCATATTTCTTGAAATGATGCCTTAAGTGACTTCCGTTAAGACTGATATTGCAGCAGTTGGTTAGGGATGATTCACTTATTACACAGAAAATATGCTTGTTATGCTTAGATATGGTGGAAGAAGGGGAAGGCAATGGCCTTATTTCCCTCTCTGACCCCAGGACTACCTTCTCTGCTGTTCTGGAGGAGCTTTTAAGTCTCTGGAATGAATCTGTGTGAGGGGACGCAGTAGGTTTGCAGGAGGAAGGAACAACTGTCTCACATACCCACATACACACGTTAACTGAGGCAACTGCTAAAGCCGAGTTGCTTCACTGACAAAATAGCACCTTTGGTTTCTGATTAAGGCACAGACATAGTCATTTGTTCATTTATATTTTTAATCTGTCTGGTAATGCTTTCTGAGTATCTTGCTTATGTTAGGCAGCAGCAGCAATTAGCCACCGCTCCTTGGCAACTATCTACCGTACAGCATGCTTGCACTGAGATGGATTTGTAGGATCTCTCTAGCATCATGAATGATTTAGCCTGAGGTGTGCCTATGTTGGGCTTGTCTGTTTCAGGTATAAAATCTTAAATCCCATGTTGGGGCTTGAATCTCACAAGAAGCTTTTTCTGGAGGTTTATTTTTAGAAGGGGATGAAGTTACTTCTGTGCCTTAAAGGACAAGCCCAGCGTATGATTTAGAGGAGAGTATTTTGCAGTTGCTATTTCTCAGAGAGAACGGGAGGGAGAGAGATTCACAAGAACAAAAGGAAATAGGTTGGCAGAAGGGATGGAAGAGAGGATTAATCAAGTCTTGTCTGACCCACAAGCATACACAAAACATCAGTGCATGTATGTAAATATAGTCACTCTGCCATAGTCATGTATGATTTGGTAGTATTGACATCTTTTATAAAATTGCTGACATTTGCTTTTTTTCTTCAGGTCTTTCAAGTTCCCTTGGAAAAGGAAGGACAGCTTGGAGGCCCCATTCTTGCACCAGAAGAAATCAAAACTATATTCGGCAGTATTCCAGATATCCTTGATGTACATATTAAGATAAAGGTGGTATCATTTTTAAAACAGCCTACATTGCGAGTATTTGTTGCTTAAACTCCTTGCTTGTGCTACACTGGAAAAATGTTAACATTCCTTAATGATCTCATTAGTAAATAAAAGAAAGGAGCAGAATTGAAAGTGGGCCTGGTGTCATCATAATCTGTTAAATTTATCTCCTTCCTTTCCTCCAGGGATTATGTAACATTCCTTCCTTCAATTACTCCCTGCACCAACAGTTCTGTAAAGTAAATTAGGCTGAGAGGTTGTGACTGAGTCAAGCTCACCCATGACTTCCATAGCCTACTTGAACCTGAGATTCTCCAGTTCTACTCCAACGCCTTAAACACTCCAGCAGACAACCCCAGAGTCTTGTATAAACAACTTTCTAATATTTTGAAAGTTTGCATGAGCACTGATAGCTGATGATTCTAGATCTTCAATTTTGCTTTGGAGCATTCTGCAGTATTGCTAATGCCATTGTTTAGTGACATTGTTACTGACTGAGCTCCTTGACATTAGCTTGATTAAGTATTAAAAATAAAGTTTTTCTTACTCTCCCCTTACTCTCCTCTCCTGGCTTCCAAGCATCGCATTGAACAAAAAATCATTTAGAAGTTCAGACACCAAGCTAATTTGCCTTTTTGGAGCCATGAATAATTGCAAATGGATAGAGTGCCATCTTTGTTGTTTTAGGAAGACCTTGAAGACCTTATGATAAACTGGACTGAAAGCCAAAGCATTGGTGATATTATACTTAAATACGTAAGTTTTGTTTTTTGCACTAGCTATGTTATTTTGTGTCCAAAGTGGATCTTTCACTTTTAGTATTTCCCCTTGTTCATGCAAAGGAGCCTTTTGTCTTGAAGGCGCTGGGAGAACGTAATGTAGCTGTACTCTTTGATTTAGTATTATTGGGCAACATTTGGGCAAGGGACAGTCCTGTCTATGCTCTTAGGTTTATTGAATCATGAACTTGTGTTCAGCAGAGTTAAATAACTCCATATAGACGCATGATTGCAGCTGTATGTTAATAATTCTTAGGCAAGGTCTGGGTTGTAGTTTGAAATGCTAATTTTCACTGAAGTGGTCTATTCTGTAGGTCCTGAGATTTTTGAAATAAAATGTTTAAAGAGAATGAAGTTTTATTGACCTGCAAGGATGTGGGATCTTACATAGGGATAGGTTATAGAATAATTTGAGTTTAGAGACATTGGTAGGAGCAGTGTGCAAATATAGTATTCTGCTATTATTTCTGCTTGGGCCAGTATAAACATTTATAGGTTTGCTTTGCAATTATGTGTAGGTGTTTGTTATACAAACCATTCAATGCATATTAAAGGCTGTGCAGCTCTTTGGATTTGATCTCCAAAAAAGACCTCAAAATATGCAGGAGTGCGAACAGAGCCATGCCTTTTCCCTGGATCACACAGCTGTCTTCTGTATCTGCCACATGATTCTGGGGAAAAGATGCAGCTACTTTAAGGTGTTGCCAACAGGTGCTGTGTTTGCCCCACTGCATGCTCTGGAGCACTTTTTGGAGATTGAAGCCAACATGTTATACAACCCTAGTGCATCTTATCCTTATAGCATAAACACTACAAGCTTCACGCATCTCACTGGTGGCTACATTAAACACATATCTAGACTGCTGCTATTTATATGGGAATGTCCATGGAAGAAATATCCAGAAATTTTTCCTGGGTTTCTCCCTATGCTGTTGCTTGATTATTCAAGTTGGCAATCTACGTTTATCATTTAGCAACATTGATGCTATAGCTGAACTTAGATTAGGTGCATATAGAATGAGTCAAAGGATGATTTTTGTTAGATTGTATAAATATATATGGGGATGCTGTAAAATAGCTGCTCAGAATACAAACTTTCTATGACTGTCCCATTAAACTTAGTTTTTCTGTGGATAGAAGACAAAAATAAACCTACACTAAACACGTTGGACAGATTTTTCTTCTGTAAAAGGATCTTTCAGAACAACTGCAGTGTCTGGAGGATACCTCTGAAAACAAAAAGGGGGAAACTTTATAACTGGGAGCTCCATTTCAATTTCCATTTTATTGTATTGCTTCCAAGCACTGAAGAAACATATGGTGATCTGACTGCAGGAGATGACAACCTCTATTTCCAGATAGGCAATTAGGTTTTCCATTTGGGGGGTGGGTTAATGGAGGTTAATTTGAAGGGAAATATGCATGTTAAATCTGTGCGGGGGTTAATGTGGATATTTCCTGTTTTAAAGTCAAGACGAGTTCAAAGAACCTACCGAAGAATTTTCATGTCAAGCCCCTGAGATAGGCTGTGAAAACTGCAACAATATTGCTGGGGAGCAGTCTTTGGGCTACAGGATCCCCCTCTAAGCCAGTGTTTCTCAACCTTGGCAACTTTAAGAGGGGTGGACTTCAACTCACAGAATTCCCCAGCCAGCCAAGTTGCTAAAGGTTGAGGAACACTGGCCTAGACGATTCCATTTGGAGGACTTTATCAGCATTACACTTTTAATATTTTTCCATAGCCAAAATTATCAGACTAGTAATCAAAATATTTTATAATAGCAGGTTTAATGAACAGCTATCCCTACTAACGCCAGCAGAGGTCAGCTTTATCAGTGGCATAGAACTACTTTAGCAATTATTCAAACTGCTTGCTATGAAGCACCAATATTCTTTAATTTTTCAACTACATGCATGTTGTAAATAAATGTTTGGGATTCTTTCAGTCTAAAGACTTGGTGAAGACATATCCTCCTTTTGTGAACTTCTTTGAAATGAGCAAGGAAACAATTACCAAGTGTGAAAAGCAGAAGCCCAGGTTTCATGCTTTCTTAAAGGCAAGTTATTCATTTGCTGGTTCTAATGCAGTGATCTATCTCCTGAAAGGTGTGATTTTTGAAACTGAGACAAGCAATTAAGACTTGAGCACCGTGGATGCACAGATATGCTAGAATACCAGCTTGGTTAATGTAATGAGGAGAGTTGCAGCTTTGAAATTCAGAATAGGGACCATTTAGCTTGATGGAATAACAGTATATCTTTTACTTCTGTGTAAAATATAAATAGCACCTGATCCTAATGTGCTTTAAAAGGGCAGAAGCTAGATTGGCAAAAGTTTCTTGCTTGCACTTATAGAAAGAACAAGGATGCAGAGCATATTTTTCTATAACAGGAGCTTACAATCTCATTTGTACTTACCTAATTGCTATTTGTAAACCCAAGCTATCCTCAGGAGATCTGGGCCATCAGTAGATAATGAGCTCCACTCCTGAGCCTTCCTTTTGCATTTGCTTCTCCTCTTTCCTCTGATTTTCATGATTCAACTTAGTAGACAAAGTAGCAGAACAAATGTCTTCCTATGCATGCGTTAGAACACAGTGCAGGGGGTGAAAACAAATGACCTCTGCCGCTATTAAGTTGAAAAGAAGTCTCAATTTGTCAGCCTTGTATGTCCAGACAGCTTTACTCTAATATTTGGCTTCATGCTAGACCAGTGTTTCTCAACCTTGGCCACTTGAAGATGTGTGGACTTCAATTCCCAGAATTCCCCAGCCAGCCATGAATTGAAGTCCACACATCTTCAAGTGGCCACGGTTGAGAAACACTGTGCTAGACTACAGCCACTATTTTGCCCATCTTGTTTCCATGGAACTGGTGCAGACTCAAAATGATCTCTCTTACTGTTGGATCAGACCACTAGCTCAGTTTAAAAAAAAGTTTCTGCTTGCTTTATTTGTTTGTTTTTACCAACATTGGAGGGAGGAGAGCTGTTTAGGCATTCTGTTTTTCTCTTTTTAATAAAGGGTAACAGTGTAGTCAGCGTGATAAAGAGGGCCCCTACTATGAATATAATTAATGGGGAATGAGATATAAAATTAGCAGTGAAGAAAGACGTGGCTTTCAAGCTATTGATTTAACCATTTTTTCATAGCAATTTAGTAAATATCTTCTAGCAAGGTTTCCAGATAGGCAATTAACAACCTATGTAATATGTCAAACTTACATTTTTTAAAACTCGGTGACATATAAATGTGGAAGCTGCTGACGTTGTAGAGCTTAAAAAAAAAGAAAGATCTGTTACTTTCTAGAAATAATGCTACAACCTCTCTTGCAATAGATAAATCAAGCTAAGCCAGAGTGTGGCCGCCAGAGTTTGGCAGAACTCCTTATCCGGCCAGTACAGAGGCTGCCAAGCGTTGCCCTTCTTCTAAATGGTATGTTCATAAGCTGGTTTTTCTAGTAGCTGAAGTCATTAGTTAGCATTTGTAGATCAAATTGCTTGGGGTATAATTTTAGCTGTTTTCACTGGGTAAGTCCAACTGGGTCTATGCACTGTCTAAAGAAATGAACTGGAAAATATCTTTTTCATGGATGACAGGCATATGAAGTTTATTGTGTTCCCAAGTAATAGGTAATCTGTTTTAATCAGTGTTTGTTTTCAGCATTCATTGTAAAGTCTATGAACTATGCTCTAATTAAGATGCATAATGGAATGTAACTTAATGGCCACTTGAGATGCTCTTTTAGTACCCTGGCCCTGAAGTTCTCTGTCATCAAGATACACGGATTCATTGGTAGCTTAAACCAGGTATAATAATTTAGGCCTAAATGGCATCAGATTATATAATTTTAAAGTAGTACAGGCTGGCTTAGTTATAAAAAAGAATGTGCTTAATGTGAAGTCCCATAATTGCTCATTAAAACTGACTTTAAAAACCCATGGAAGAATATATAACTGCAGGAGAGAAATGATAGTAAAAATCAGTTCATTTAAACTTCCAGAAGTACATTTAAAAAATAGGGTTTTTTTCTAGAAGGAGCAGGGCTATTGCTCAGTGGGAAATCATGCTGTGAATATCCTCCTACTTGGTCTGTGTTTTCTCTTCCCCTCAAGTCCTCTGGACTTTTAGCTTGTACTTGTACACTAATCCTCATTGTTATGTTGTCTTGTGGTCTTCACTCTATTTCTTTACATATTCCATTTGATTGATACCTCCCCCCTTCCCGTTTTTTTTTTCTGGTAATAATCCTATGCAGTAAATTAGAGGTAACAACTCGCTTCATGAGCTTTGTATCAAATGGGGGTTTGAAACAGCTTTCTCTGTAGTCCAGTGCTCAAGGTGTCCTCCCTCCACTCCTTTCGGGACTGAGATCAAATTGTATGTGGTAAATATTTCAGTTTTCTTCCACATAGGAAACTAGGAACGTGCCCTTAAAAGTAAATAGTTAAAAAGCTGAGCTTGCAAGATTTCTGCCTCATCCAGGACCCTAATTTCAATTGCTAAACCCTTTAATCCAAGTACACAGATTTCTGTGGTGATAGCCTCGCAGAAATGTCTACTTTTTTTAAAGCAGCGTGTTGAATGTTGTTATGCACAGTAGTTTTGTTTCAATCTTGTTGCAGACCTTAAGAAACACACCGCAGAAGACAATCCTGACAAAGCAACCCTAGAGAACGCCATTGAGTCATTAAAGGAAGTGATGACGTAAGTCTGATGACTCTAGTTGATGCTAGTCTCAAAATTAATATAGCAAATTACTAGGAATGTACAAAACATTGCATGTCCAAACCATTCTGTGTGTGGAACATATGGCTTTGAGTGGTTGGTTTGTGCATCAAAATGTTGGGGCTATTTTGTTTTGAGTATGAACTGGAGAGCAAAAGGCAGAAGTGTCAAGCTGGGGAGAGGGATCATAGTGGGGAAAAGCCAAGGCTGGGATGTTTCCTTGGTGATGGTGTGTGCAGACACTGGCAGCCATGGGAAGGAGGAGAGGGGAAGATGAGGGGGCTGATGGGATATGGTGAGCTGGGACCTTTGCAGAAAGGAACAGAACCATTGGCCACTGCATTAGTGGCTGAGCAGAGAAGAGGGAGGGTGGAAGGTACTGGGAAGATTGGAGGTGGGTGGGCCAGCACAGAGGCCAAATGGAGATTTTGGGAGGGGGGCATGAAAAATTGCCCCAAGATCCCATTAGATTCTGCACTGACTGAAAGACAGAACAACCAAAATGTTCTAGGTTTTGTTTTTGCTTAACTGCTGCCAACCTGAAATGGTTCAACAGAACTTCTAATATATGATGGCTTCAAAACTAATTTTTTTCTGTTTCTATTTTGTGCACAGCCTTATAATTTATCTTGGAAGTAATGCGCATTGAATGGATTGCATAATAAGCTATATGGAAAGGCATCGGCAACTCTCTGCGTTGATACCTCCTTGCCTGCCTTTTAGAAAGCTGTAGCTGGTTGTCATTGTAATGCTTGTGAATAGCTGCTGACTACAGTTCAGTCCAAATAAAACTTAGAATTAGGTTGAAGATAAGGACCTGATTCAGTTTTCCTGGAAACTCACAGCTCCTAATCTGTTTCCTTCAGTGGTGTGTTTTGTAATGAGGGGTACCTTCATAAAAAGCTTCCAGTTAGTCTTGAGAAGGAGATCATTTCTTAAGGTGCTGGAATATGTTTTCAATCCTTTCTGTATAACTCCAAGAAGTGAAAGCTGAAGAATAAGCAGCGAATGAAATCACCCATAAGGAATGCTGAATGATTTGTTCCCTGGAAGGTTCATTGTATCTCATATTTCAGAATAGAAAAGAGAGAGCAGCCAGGGAATGTAATATTTTTCCATTTTCAGTTTAAAGACTTTTTCCAGTTTGGGGCCTGCTGCTTTCCACATTTATGTTTTTTTCCACATTTTCACCAGCATTTTCCCAAACTTTTTTTTTTCCTAGACACATTAATGAAGACAAAAGGAAGACTGAAGGCCAGAGGCAGATTTTTGATGTTGTTTATGAAGTAGATGGTTGCCCAGTAAGTAATGGTGTAATGCTCCGTTATAATGAAAAAATGCAGTAGTGGATTCGAGCAAAATGGAGAGAAAAAGAAGTGCATGATTAGGGCAGGGACAAATTTGGAATTCTGAGAACATGCACAGTGGCTGTATAGTGGCTGTGGGACATGCCTTCCTATTCTCAGTGGTATGGTTGTGCAAAACTCGCCCATCTGGAAACACTAGCAAGTGTTCCATTCCTCCTGTCTGGACCCAAAGCAGACTCGTTTTGCTTCAAATATGTCCAGGACTCCTCAAATGCTTCTGCTTCAGAGGATATACTTCCAAAAACTACTGAACTATCTCCAAATAGCATTGGCTGGAAAAGGTTCAGCATGGTCCAGAGAGAGAACAAACATTCTGGAGTTCTTCAGAATATGTTGTTCCTGAATTGATGAGATTTTCATTTCTCTACCATTCCAGTCTGAAAAGCATTCTTACACAGAAAGTTGATACTAGGAGTGAGTTCTTTGCTCCCCAGCATGCCAGTTTCCTATTTAATTTTTTATTAAAAGGATTGTTTAATAAAAGATCTTGGTTCCTCATCAATTTCTATATCATATGGGTCAGGGAACCCAGATTGGTTCTTTCTTAGCTTGTATATTGGAGAACAGTAATGTTGGTGAATACAGGTAGTCCTTGCTTAATTACCACAATTGGACCTGGCAACTCTGTTACTAAATAATGCAGTAGCTAAGCAAGACTTCATGTGACTGCGATGGTCTTAAGACCTCACTTCCACCATGGTCATTAAGCGAGTCACCGCAGTTGTTAAGTGAGACACCTTGTCATCGTGACTTGAGATTTTACTACCAGCTTCTCCATTGACTCTGCTTGTCAGAATCCAGCTGTGAAGCATACAAATGATGATCACGTGACTGCAAGATACTGTGATGGTTGTAAGTGCTAGGATTGGTCGAAAAGTTACTTTTTCAGTGCCATCATAACTTCGAATTGTCACTAAATAGGGCAGTTGTTAAGTGAGGACTACCTTTACTAGGGAATTTCCTGTTTGGGAGCAAAGGAAGTACTGTATATAATCACAGATAAGCCCATCTGCAGATAAGCTGACCCTCAATTTTTTAATCACAGTGACAGGAAACTGCAAGTGATTACATCATCACTTATAAAACCATGAGATTTTAAGGCCATGACAGGTTTAAAAATATGAGCTTTGGTCCAGACCCAATTTTTGTGGTATATTTTGGAACCTAGCATTCTCAGCTTATCTGCAAGTATATGGTACTTGAGGCAGATGTCATCAAATTTCTGGGGTATTTTGAATTATGAATTTTGGTAAACAAATTAATATTGTTATGTGCTTTGTGATCTTTAGATATAGTACATTATTTTATTTGTTTTTCCTTACCTATCCAAATCAAATGACTGGGTAGGTTACAGCAATTAAAAATGATAAAAAACATCAATAATTTTAAAATCAATCTTCACCCAAGATGGATCCCAGTATCATTTAACTAGTGTTGAAAGCCTGGTAAAATAAAATACAGGTAGTCCTCGCTTACCAACCCCTCGATCAGCGACTGTTCGAAGTTGCGATGGCACTGAACAAGTGATGCTTATGACTGGTCCTTGAAGTTCTGGGGTCATGTGATCACCGTTTGCAACCTTCCCTGCCAGCTTCCCACAAGCAAAGTCAATGGGGAAGCTGGCAGGGAAGGTTGCAAGTCGCTCTGGTAAGTTCCCCCTGGCCGTCCTGTGCACTGTGCTGCACCCTCCTTCCCTTGGCCTTCCTGTGCTCGTGCCGTACCATAGGACCCTCTCCCAACTCACATGTGGCCTGCGCGGGGCCTCCCCTGCCCCCCCTGCAGCACCAGGGCACTTTATCTGCCAATCAGCAAAATTGTCCAGTGAGCCTGCAGGAGTCTTACCCTGCCCATGGGACCCAAGTAACTGATCAGGACTGCTTTTTCCACCAGTATCTTAATCTCTGGCTATGTAGGACCCACCAACTCTATCAAATCTCCCCATTCCAACTCTTCCTGTTCTCTCACTTCAAGGGGGAAAGAGGCAGCCCCCATCAGCATTCTCAGCTCTCCCCTGGGTGTCCTTAGTAACACCCAAGAAATCCAATTTATTCCTTATCTAAGTGGGTACTTATTAATTCCATGTGTAAGTACCCTTATTAGGTCTACTGTGCCACAACTAGCGATTTATGTATCCTGTGATAAAAAAACATGCTCCACTTTTATCATTATTTCTTGGTGATGCAGCAACCTCCCAGCTTTTTTTTTTAATGAGCTTCTCCTATGCCCAATAGGCTAACCTCTTGTCATCTCATCGCTGTCTAATTCAGCGCCTGGAAACGGTTGCACTTGGTGATGACCTCTGTGACAGAGGGGAGCAGGTCACTCTGTTCCTTTTTAACGACTGCCTGGAGGTAAGTCTGCAGTGACTCATTTAGCTGTGACATCCTGGAATGACTTGCAACTCCGAGGAATAAAAAACCATCCAAATACCTGGAATCTGTGAAGGGCAACTTGAATGCTGTTTTTTTTGTCCTCAGTCGAAACCATTGCACTGTCACTCAGCTGGTAAGGACTGCTGGAAAAATTGTCACAGAGAGCACTTTCCCTTTGAGTCTTAATGCTTTGTAACTCAATTCTGGGGATTGATGGGAAAGCCGGAAGAACTTTCTGCTGCTGTGACTTGCTGCAAGCAATGAAAACTTTAGTCAGAAGTAAAAGAGAGGCATTGTTGTTAGAGCAGAGGAGCTTTCAGAAATTCCTCCTGGCCAAATGAAGTACCTATTACTGACCTATTTCATAGCATGTGGAACTATGATTTACTTAACTGGTAACTGGTAAACTCCCATTGGATGAGGTCTCAAAACCAACACTAAGCATTGACCAAAGTGTACAATCAGGAGCTAGGTTCAGATCACATGGGAAGTCCAAATCAAACAAACTGTTCTATTACATGGATTACACTGTGCTAAACTGTGGCTTGTTTAAATGTAGTTTATGGAATGAACTACAGTTGAGTGGGTTTGCACAATATAATAAGAAAAAACCAAACCATGGTGTGTGAACCCAGCCCATGAATTGGTGAGATATAACCAAAATTCTACTATTGTCAAAACTAGAGGTTATATAATAATCATAGAATTTAATCTGATCCAGCTTCCTTTGCTTGGTTTCTGAGACTTTAGTTGGCATTTCACCCATAAAGACAAAACATAGCTCTCCTTTACCCCTCAGATACAAACAGATTCACTAGAAGTTGAATTCTGCATCTGACATTACACTGTGTACTGGGCTGGTCTTTTAGAAATTGTACCAGTTGTGTAGCCTTGCCAGTTCATGTAATTCTTGTCAGCTTAAACTGCATTTAACCACCGCTGTCCCCATTGTATGAAATACTTTCTGTGAATCAGCCGTTTTGGAGGATGCTTGATTTCTATCTGTAAATGTAGCTTTGATAGACTGTTGCTTTTAACACTTGATTCATCTGAGCGAGTAGATCTGCCTCCATAATGATTTCAGAGGGCTCTGAAAATGTTGCATTGTTCTAATAAGCTCTTGCTTGTGGGACTGAATGCCACACTGTTTGACTGATAAAAGTGAATGTGTTCACCTCCCTGTGCATACAAGAAGATATATTTACTGTGATATATACTCTTAGTAAGATCTGCCATTTCTATCAGTATACCAGGTATAGAAGAAAGCGATCCGTTATACTGATTCTTTAACAAATGCCTTAACAACTTGATTTTTCCAACAAATCTCCCAGCCCAATAGCTCACTACTGTATATACTTATGAACCTGAAAGGAGACTTGACACTCTTCAGGTTTTGTTGCCCTTCTCTACTGTCTTTCCATCCTAACGTCCACTTGACGCACAACAAGCCAGAGAGCATATTAGATTGGTTTTCTCTTTTTGGTGGATTGATGGATTGTGGTTAACACTAGTATAATTCATCAGTTGGTCTCTTGGTGCTGCCGACAGTCCTGGCACTGTTTCAAGCTCTCAGGACAGTGCTCAGCAGCCCATAAATTCTCATGGGACCTATTTGTGGTTAATGTGAATCGGTAATATGTCTGTCAGGTAATTCTGTTTTGCTGCTTCTTAGGCTACAGAAATGTCCACACAAGCAGTACAACCGGAAATTGCTGTTGGAAAGATACTGAGCTGGGGAAAACAAACTGATCAAGTTTCAGAGGCTTGAGTCTAGCAAAGGAGAGGCCATAAAGCACATGTTCATTATGGTCTGTCCAAGTTGCATCATTAAGGATGTACAGTCTTCCATGCAAATCTGCCCTAAATAGTCATGAGTGAATCTGAACCCAGCCCTTCATCTGTGATGTTAAATACTTAAGCAGATGGCCCATTGAATTTTAATTGCCAGGACTATAATACTGTGTGTGGGTTGGGTATAATGGAGTTAATGGTTGCAGAATTCAGCTACCTGAGAATCTCGATGGTCACTTAGGAAAGAAAAAAACACCTTTTCTTATTTTGTTCTAAATATCTGTCTTCCTTTTCTGTGCCACTAAAGGAGCTACAATGAGGCTATCATAAAGCCCAGTGCAAGTAAAATCATAAAAGCAAAAACAGCAATGGCATTGATGAATAGCAGATAAGTAGAGTCTCCAGCTGAAACAGAAAATCCAGTCAGAACATACCTTTATTAAGATTTATTTATTTATTTATTTATTTATCACCAGCACGTGTCAAAAATATGCAGAGGTATTGTTTCTTTACTTAAAACATGCTTATTTGTCTTCTAAACTCTTCATCTCAGAGTACCTTCCAATGGGGCAATGCTTGCCCTCAAGTTTATAATCTAAATTACACCATGTGGCAGGAAAAAGAAAACATGGAGAGGAAGTAAGATAAAAGCAAACTCAAATATCAAGTTGTGGATTTCTTATAATGATCAGTTGAGAGAACCTGTTTGGGGAAAAGAGAAGGCAAAAAAGCTGATCTTCAGCATTGAGCTAGAATACCCTTGTCCTTTGTCTGTTGCAGCTCGATGAAATGGTTGGTGTGAGATATGACGATTGAGGAAGGAGTATGGACTTTTTCAGACTTCTAGATACAAATTATAAGGAATAGAGCAACTGTCTTGGGGCAGGGCATATAACAGCCCAAATGTCAACAGTTTGTCTGTGGTGGATGAACATGAAATTAGGTGAACTGATTGTAGGAAATTTCATGTGGGAGGAGGATATGTGAGGCAGGAGACAAATTAGGAATTAGAAATCTTACTCTGTCAGTGCTGTTTTGTAATCTTGAAAAGCATTTGTAATTCTTAGTGTTTCCAGGCATTTCTCAGAAGTAACCTGTAATGTCATCACTGTGAACATTATTATAACGAGCATGAAGTATATAGGACTTAATAGGTTTAGACAACACTTGATGAGATCAGAAGTCATGATTCTCTGCCCTCTCCTTAACTAGAAGATACAAAATAGATTATGCAAAAGTAATCCCTGTAAATAGCTTAATATGTTGGTATTAAGCTCTTTTTATTTCCCAGTACAGTGCAAAAGCCATCACAAAACAGCTTATCTAATAAATCATAAATATTATGGGAAAAAAACATTAAACTGCATTTAATTAGACTAGAAACATAGAGTTGGAGGGACCATTAATACCGAGTCCTACTACTCCTTAGTGAATCCAAATTAAAGCATCCGCAGGAGATGGTTGTGCAACCTCTGTCTTATCACATTCAACGAGGGGAGCTCATCACTACTCTAAGAAACTGGATCTATTATTTATCAGCTTTTAATCAAGATTTTTTTCTTGATACTCAAGTTCTTTTTGGAATTTAAGACTCTTGTTTTGTGCTTTGAGATTATTAAAAACATAATGTGATTCTCCTTCAAGTATTCATCTTTCAATCTAATTTTCTCAAAGACAATCTTCCCTCAGTCTCTCTCCTTGCAGGCCTTCATTTCCACTCACTGATCATCCTTTTTCCCATTCCTTTAACCTGTCTGAATTTTTCTTGAAGAGTAGTGTCCAGAACTTGCCACAGTAGCCAAGATGGGTTTTGACCAACATAAACTAGGAAAAACTATTGCTTCTGTGATTTGGGGGCTATACTTTACATACATATTCAATAATTTAGTGACCAGATTGCAACCAGTTTGTCCATGAATGTGTGTTTTAGTGCTATACATACTTTGGGTTATAATGAGTACTGCAAATCATTTGGTTGCTCAAGTTGATGCTCTTAGGCTGAGGTTCCTGTGCCTGTAAGACCACATTATTTGATTATACTTATTCCTTGATCAAGATGCCTGACAATAGTATTATATTGATCAGTAGTATTCCTTGATCAAGCAGGCTGAGGACTTTTCTGCAGAAGTGCAGGTTTTGGTATTTGGCACATTTGCAGAGAATTAGCATCAGATCTAGGCCACTGGCTATCCTGGTGGAAGATAATATGGATTGCACATCCACCAGTATGTGAACAGTAGTCTCAAAAGCCTGGAGGGCAATAGGTTGCCTAACCCTGCTCTCAAATAATTATCTTGCCCTCTGGACTTATGTGTGCTTGCATAGGCTGGATTTTAAAAATGGAAGGGATATATTTAATTAGCATTCCCTGATACAGTGCTCTTCTACTAGCCATATGCAGCCTAGGGACATTTTGCGAGCACAAGACAGAGGAGAAGGCAGCATGTGGTGTTCAAGAGAACATAAAATCTCTGAATTACTCTCATAAAAGAGGGGGCGCATGGCATTTTAAGAAGAAACTATAAATCCATATGTTGCCATTGCTTAGGCTTTTTGAAAGCCGCTGTTGGCTACAAAACGTGTCATTTAAAGGTCTCTCTGAATGTTGGAACTCCTTTTTCACTGAGTGTTTCTTTGGTTTGTAACAGATTGCGAGGAAACGGCACAAAGTCATTGGTGGCTTCAAGAGTCCGCATGGCCACACCAGGCCCCCAGCCTGTCTCAAGCACATCGTCCTCATGCCTCTGTCTCAGATCAAGAAGGTACTAGACATCCGAGAGACGGAAGGTTAGAACTTTTTCAATGAAATGGGGGTGGGTAGGCTTTGAACCCCAACCTGGTGTCTCCAGAGAGCTCCTCCTAGAATGCTCAGGTTGCGGAAAATTGAACCAATACATGGAATGATTGCTTCAAATGCTGAAGGGCTTGGGCATGGCTGAGCAGTGAGATCTTTTCCAAAGAGGTTTACTTGGCAGTCAGAGAACTCTAAATAACCCTTAAAAGGAGCAGTAAGAGAAGACAGTCAAATGTCAGCTTTGAACTTGTATTTGTAGAAAACCATTCTCAAAGCTTTTAAAGCACACAGCTCTTGCCTTTTTTTCCCCCTATGTGCTTTGTTCAATGCTTCTCTAAAAATAAAGCCTCTCATGTGGGTGTATTAACCTTTAAGAACAAAGGTTTATATGACTGGCACTTTAATCTTAAGCAGCAGTTAAGCCCACATTCCTGAAATCTTTTAGTAGGCAGATGCAGCTTTCCCCCCCCAGATTATGGCATTTACATGGCTGTAAGCCTCACTGAAATCAATGTGACTTTGCTGTGTAGACCACACTGTGGCATTAATTTCCCTTGTTTATATCAGCGTTCGTTGCAGCAACGTTCTATACCTTAGAAAGATGACTTTTCTATAATTTGAGGAAAAGTTGCCATGAACTGGCTTCCAACAGGCCTCTCTCAGTGCATACTTGCAAAATAACTCAAGCTTTAAGACATGAGTTGCGAGTTTCTATGCATTTTTTTCTCTTGGTACATTATTCCTCTTCCGGGGTTTGGTGTGGCAATGTGCTATGGGCTGTCCTGAGTGAAAATGAATCAAAGTGCTTGGGAAAATTAATTAAAGCCAGGTTTTCAAAGTTGAGTTTGATGACTTTGGGGTTATTTGAAGTTGGGTTGGCTTGGTTGTCAGAAAGAAGAGTCAACACAAGGTTGGTGAGGAGGGAAAAAACTTTGCATATGCCACCTGAATTTTAGGAACAGTAGAGCAAACTAAAAATGTAATAAGGAAGGAAGAGAACAGTTAAATAGCAGTAGAAGGGTCCTGCCCCTTAGCTGATAACTGATCTAACTTCAGCTCCTAGAAAGAGTGAGGGATAGATTTTATATGAGTATGAAGCAAAAGAAAGTATCCTGAAGTACAGTGAGTGGCAGGCAGCATCATTTTACTAGTTACTTTTCTATATCTGAAGCTTTAATAGTTTAAAATTCAAGCCAGGATTGTGGAAAGTGGGCTTTTCTGAAAAGTCATATGTTACTATAATCTGACAGTTGGGAAGAGAGTAGATGTTCTCAAGGGTTTGACCTCTGTCTCTGAAGACATGTCAAATGCAGCTACTTTGAATTCTCTGCAGTGATTCTTTGTCGTGGCTGAGTGTGTAGATATTTAGCTTTTACATCTTTATTCCACTTGCATGGCTTTGTCCCTTGGGATTGTGTACCTTGTCTCAGCCACTGCAGGTTTAGAGTGGCTCCATAAAACATAGTGCAGCATTATTACAGCTTAATTAGCTTTAGTCTTTTAGTTTTCCATGGCTAGAGAAACTAACCACTACAGGCTCTGGGGTTGGGAAATTCTCATAGGAATGGATTCTTTTAATAGCATTTCTTTTGGTCTTTGAAGCCCAGTGAATTAAATTCTCTGGTGGCACAGTTCTGATGTACTGGGTAACATTTTTAAGCTTCCAGTAAGCCATGAAAATGAGAGCTAATATGGGGAAAGGAAGTTCAGCTAGAGATAAGTATACAAAGAGCCAATTACATATTGTTATAGTTTGCTTGTTAATGTTCAGGACTATAAACGTTAGTTCTTACCTTGACTTAATGTTAGATCTCATAATATTCTCTAGTCCATGCTTTCCTTCTTTAATTGTTTGAGATTTAAAAAAAAATTTTTTTTTTTCTTTACAGACTGCCGCAAAGCATTTGCACTGGTTGTGCGGCCACCGACGGAGCAAAGCAATCTTTTGTTCACTTTCCAAATAACAACTGAGGAACCTCTCAAGGAGGACTGGCTGAAGATGCTGTGTCGGCATGTAGCGAACACCATATGTAAAGCAGATGCTGTAAGCACTTGAGATCAGAGTTGATACTGAGTACATACTGTAGAATGAGTTAATAGGACAGGTGACCTCTAAACTTTAGGGCTGGGAGTCACATTCGGGATTTCCAAAGCATCTGTGGGTATGCTCACAAAAGAGCTGCTTCCCACCATGTAATTTTCTAGAAGTGCTCAGGGGGTCCATGTGAAGCCCAGAGGGATTGGTGGGATTTATTTATTTATTAAGCTTCATTTGTATGCCACCTACTCCTTGCAACTCTAGGTGGCTAAAACCTAATTTTAAAAGAAGATTAGCAAATAAAATAATACTATTCCTAAAAAGACTATTGCCAGCCTTGGGAGATCTTCCTACTTGAATACCCTGTGAAACAAAAAAGTCTTAACCATTTTTCTGAAGGTCATAAGGGACACATTTGATCTCAGAAAGCATGATATTCCAGGAGGGGGCTGGAATATCCTGAGAATCTGGTTCTCCGAGTGCCCCTACCCCTTCCCCTCCTAGCACTTGAAGCATCTTTCTGCTAGACCATGTAGGGTAGACAGATTCTACCTGGAGAGATGGTCCTAAAGTTAGGGCTGTGCAATGTTTTGGATTTGATTAAGAAAAGGTATTTCAGAGTGGAAACCAATGTAGCACCTGTCTGTGACTCATTGAAGTAGTCACCTCTTTTTCTGGGATCACATGACTGCTGAGGAGAGACTTTCCTTGCAGCCCCAGGAATAAATGTGACTGCTTTAATGAGTCACTGTGATGGAATGGAATTATGAAGGCCAAGCTCAGGGAGATAAACATTTTCTTAGCTCACCAGAACCGTGTGGGAGGAGCGAGAGGATGAGACTGGCACCTCCCTGAGGAATTCACACTGTTGTGGCTGGAGGACTTTGGGAACTGGGGTTTTAGTCTGGGAAGATTCTTGCTAAAGGTTGTAGCTAATAAACATAGCTGGACTGAATTGGCATTGTCCCTTGGAGTTCCTTGGGCTAGTCCTGACAGTTACAGAACAGTGCTGCATTCACACTCCTGCTGGTTCCAAATCATCTCTTCTGAATCAGATGCGAAACATTGCATAGCCTTCAATCGAAATACAAATTATGTTTGAAGCTGGCGTTTTGCTTTCCAGCATCTTACTGTCTACTTTTTTTAAAATTGAAAATCTTAAATCAGTTGCGGTAGGACCCTGATAGGCATCAAGGAATATGCTGCTGGGCACATAGTTGTCTCCAGTCATCATGTTGAGGATCGCTGTATAGGAGATCTGTGTATGACAACTGAACTTATTGTCACCATAATCTAGGTATGTTAGCAGAGTTCCAACCAGTCCATTGGCAAATCCCAATGTTCTGTCATGCTTTGAACAGTCGTGGGATAACACCTGCAGATCAGAAAATACTCTATGAACCAAAAACCAGCTTACTATGGATACGTTATTCCCAAGTGGTACAGTAATGCCTTTTAGATAGTCTATTGGCAGATATTGATTTTAGAAATACAAAACCTGAATGCTGCAAATTGAATAGCATGGGAATATCCCCACTTATGGGCCTGTTTGATATGCCAGCCTTTGTGGTATGAGGTAAATTTTTGGCCCAGCAAGGTTTCCTTTTCAGGAAGCTTTTGCACCATAATTGTTCACTCTCTTACAAGACTCTTCTTGGGAAAACTGTCTGCTTCCGTTATTTTTAACAGCTGTTTGTTTCTTCTTTTTATGTAATTATTCTGATATTTTTAGTATTTTAGAAATTGTTTTTTTAGCTGCCACGATTTTGACTTTGTCCAAATGCAGGTATAAATATATTGAATAAAATTAGCAGAGGTGCCCACTTGAATTGTGAGGTGCCCACTTGATTGATTGCATTCTCCGAGTCAAAGGCAAATAATGTCTCTTCTGGAAATAGTGAATCAGGCATTTAAGTACTATATCATGGTATACATGTGCACACACACACATATACACATACGCATACCTACCTACATACTGTATATAATTTAGAATACTTGCTTCTTTGGGCTCTCTTTTGTCCACAGAATATGGGTTGAACAAACTCTGTTAGCAACGGTATATCTCGGGCTGCGGTGCATGTCAGAGATGTATGCTCTGTTGAGCTCTGTGGACTTTTTTGAGCACATATGAAAAGATAAACTCTTTTAGATGTTGTGATAAACAATATGTAGGTGTCAAGGAATCCATCTCCAGGTTCAAGACGAACCTGGTGTCAAGTTGAATTACAAATAGGCTCTAGATATATTTACTACTTCATCACTGCAAGTCACACCTGTCCTTTCTGCTCTGGTGATGCATGGCTTGTCTCCTCTTTTTTAGCATGAGGGAATCTTGATTTCTTGACTATGTGTGGCTTGCATCCTTTCTTCTAGGAAAAAAACCCCCTTTGTTTTGTCAATTTACTTGTATACCATTCCCACATGGTGGCAGCAGAGCCTTAAAACCTGTCCCCCCCCCCCCCATTTGCCAAAGAAACAGTAGAAAGCTCTGAGGAAGTGCCTATACAGCAGTCAATACAGGAATAGTGTGCCAGATGCAATGTATATATTTCTGTACTAGGAGAAGTAGGCTTGTGAAATTTGGGAATTCAAGCAGTCCTGGGGTTTTGAATGTGGATTTGAAATTCAAGATGGCTTTTCTTCCCTTGAAGTTAATAGTTGGGGCTTTTTCCTGCCAGGAAAATCTTATTTATGCAACTGATCCTGATTCTATTGAAGTAAACACGAAAGATGTGGATAGTACATTGAGTAGAGCATCACGGGCCATAAAGAAAACATCCAAAAAGGTAAGAGGCTTAGCTTAAAAAGGACTTGCCTCCTTGAATTCTAAATTGAGGACACAATTCATTTCCCAGTAAAATGATATTTTTTATTTTATATATCATTTTAAATACTTCACTGCCTTATTTTAGCTTTCATACAAAAAACCCATCATCTTATTGCCGTAGTCTGATGTCAAAATCTAGGTTGCTTAAGAGAACTTTCGCCCCCAAAACACATATGCTCTGTAACATAAAAATCCTGTAAAACTTACAAAAAAAAAAACAGTTAAAATCATCCTTGGTAAGACTCACAAGGCCTGGCTTTTTGATCCCACTACAATAAAATACAGATCTTTAATATTTTCCAACTTAGTTTTAAAAATGAAAGAGGCACCTGTGCTTCTGAAGAAATTGTGAATCTGGCCCACTAACCAATGCCACTCTTAATTTACTTATTATAGGAACATGATGTCAAACATGGGAGGAATTGGTGCAAGATGAAAAAATAGCCTGCAGAATAATTGGAAAGTGTGGGTCAGAGAGGGGAAAGGTTGGAAAGATTGACAAGGAAGGAACAGCTTTGAACTGAATGGCCCTGCCTGAGAAATGTTCCCTTTTAGAGCTTTCCACCTGCAGTGGCTTTCTGTAGACACAGAAAGATCTGCTGCTATGGGGCTGTCCCTGCCAACTTTTTCAGCAGAGAAGCATTTCGTGCCAAATTCTTATTCCCTTATTTATTTTTTCCTGCTTTACTGGTGAAATGACTTCCAGGTAATGCTGTGTGATACAATGAATACCTGCTGACGTTTTGCTAGCCTTGCTAACGTCAAGACCTGCTCATTGTCTCACACAGCATTGCCTGGACATAATTTCACCAATCAGTGGGAGCTGTGAAAATCTACCTTCTCTATTTATTAGAGTTCTCTTGTCAATCACTCTGGGATTATAGACAGTCCTCTATTTACGAACAGGTTATGTTTCAAGAGGCTGTCTGTAGTCTGTTTTGTTTGAATGTCCAACTAAGTAAGAAGTAAAAAAAAAAAAGAGAGGAGGAGGCAGGAGGCAGGGCAGTGGTGTGGGCAGAGGAGCTCTGTCTTTTGCTGCCAGTGCAAGGAGCGATAGTCCGCGAACTGTGGAGAGTGCAGAAGGACAAGCCGGTGGGGCATGGCATGCTCTGTCGCCAGGTGAGACAGAAGAGGTGGCAGTGGCTCCCTCACAGCCGCCCCTTCACCCAGGGAGCCACCACTGCCTGTCCTGCCTTACCTAGTGATGGAGTGCACCGTGTAAATTAACCTTTTCTGGGAACTCTCCAACCTCGCAGAAGGTGGGAAAGGGTTAGTTTTTGGCACGCCAGAAACTAACCCTTTCCCGCCTTCTCCCGACTTCCTGGACCATACTGTTTGTAACTCAAAAGTTCATAAATAGGAGACTATAATAAAATAAAATAACTAATATTAATAAAGCTCACAGGGTGACTTTAATCCAGTCACTGTTGTTCAGCCCAGCCTACCTCAAGCTGGCTGTAGTAAGAGTGAAGTTGAAGGAGGCTCTGTTATATGCACCTGCCTTGAATTTACACAAGAAAAGTGAAATATAAATCGGTAAAAACAAATCAATATCATAAAGAACTAACCATTCCAGAAAACCATTTGAAAGTCTACGACAGTGCTGCATGTCTCTCTGCCTGGCAAACCAAAAGAAAAGGAAATTTGAAGTTGCAGTGTATACATATAACCTGAAATGAGATTACAGCATTCTATGAATCATAGTGTACTTAAAGCTCAGCACAACCTTCTTGGACTGAAATTTGGAACCAATTTTCCACTTTAAATATCTGGCACAACTTCCTTGTCTTACCTATAGCTTCCTCAATGTCATGTCAACATTCTGCAGGTTACACGAGCATTCTCTTTTTCCAAGACGCCAAAGAGAGCACTTCGAAGAGCTTTGATAGCCCACAGCAGCGTAGATGGAAAGAATTTCGCTGGTGAAAGCTGTTTAGGGGGCCGCCTTGCCAGTACTTCATCGTTAGCAGTAAGTGACATGGCTGGGAAATCTGGAATAATATGAAAGCCAAGGTGGAGGCTGATTCCTGTGTTGTACTTGTTTGAATAATGGACCTGCTTATATACATATTTTAATTTTCTGAACTCCTACCAGCTATTTGTTCAGTGTGACTGAAAGATATGCTCCCCAGTAGTAAAGAAATGTTTTGCCACAGTACCCAGAAATATGGATGCAGAATAGATATGTTGAGGGATTATTTAATAGATGGCAAATGAAAGGTTTTAAGAAAACAAGGCAGAAATGGTCTCAGAGTATCTGAAAAGGCTAAAAAAATCTGGGTAACTGGAAAGGCCCTCTAATATATGATAACATTGTTTGTGGGAATTTAGAAAGCTCTAAACATGACAACATCACTCAAACACTCATGTGAACACAGACAACGAGTCTTGCCCTCCAACATCACTGGTCTGTTCAGAAATGAGTTTACATGTGTGGATGCACAGATGAAGAACCAGTTACAGGAAAAGCAATTTGCTAAAAATACTCAAACTATTAACTTGAACCAAGAACTTGGGATGAAACCCTTCATTAATACAATTAAATATGAATTTGTGCTCTCTTTAGCGACAAATTAATGGCAGAAGCTTGTGATGGCTGGCTTCCCTGTTTCCCTTTCACGTAACCAGACCAAACTTTGGTTTTTGGCACATCAGGTCATAACAAAACCATGTTAAGGAAGTTCTCAGACCTCAGCAGTTTAGTTACTTCAGTGCTTCAAGGGCAACAGATTCTCTTTTGCTCTCTACCCATTTATCCTCAGTCTTGTCTTGAACAGATTTTAGTATGTGCAAGGAAGAAAGAGAACTTCTTTTACTAGTGGTCATTATTTCATCAGTGGACAGATGGAATTGGTTACAGTCTTCTGTGGCCTGTTTAGAGTACAGGTAGTCCTCGACTTACAACAGCAGTTGGGACTGGAATTTCTGTCACTATGCAATAACGATGGCAATCCCTGCAATCCCAGTTGTGTCGTCAACCAAATCTCACGGTCGTTAGGCGAGGCAACTTCCTGCCGGCTTCCCACAACCAAAGTCAGTGGGAAGCTGGCAAGAAGTTGCAAGTCCCAGGCTGGCAGGCAGGTAAGTGGCTGCTGCCAGGTGATGGAGGGAACAAGGGGGTGCGCAAGAGATGCAGGTCAGTGAGGGTGCAAGGGTGTGTGTGAGAGATGTGGCTCAGGTCAGTGAGGGTGCAAGGGGGTGCGCTAGAGGTGCAGCGCAGGTTGGGGAGGGGGTGCAGAGAAGTGTGGTGCAGGTTGGTGGGGGTGCGCAAGTGGCCAGCACAGTGCCAGTGTAGAGGGGATAGGGGAGGGTATGGGGATGGGGGAGACTTATCCCAGCGACTTGCAACCTTCCCCTGTCAGCTTTCCCATTGACTTTCTGGGGAAGCTGGCAAGAAAGGTTGCAAATAGCGATCATGTGATTGTGGGGCACTGCAACTGGTTGTAAGTGCGAACTGGTTGCCAAGCGCCCAGAGTGTAATCACATGACCATGGAAGTGCTGGGATGGCCAGAACTCTGAGGACTGGTGGTAACTTTGCAGCTCCGATGTAACTTTGAATGGTCACTGAACAAATGGTCATAGGTCGAGGACTACCTGTATTCCGAAATCTTTGTATAATATCTAAATTTTAGCATTGTTAATAGTAAGTCAGAGAAAGAAGGAAATACCTGTTTAAGATACATTCAAGGCCATTTTGGTTCATCAGCATCTACTCTACTTAGGCTCAGTGCGTGGGCTTTATAATTTGTATGGTTATCAAAGCTGAAGTAGATCTAAAGGTTAAGCCAGTTATATTTTTTAAGGGTCTCTTTGTAGAGAAGGAGCTGCCAAATGCTTGCTTTCTTTATCTTAATGCAATTACCAGTTTCTAGTGATAGCATGGCCTTATGCTGGAATGAGTTTTTTCCCCTCTGAAATATTTATATTACTGAAAACAGCGGAAAAGTTAGTTATATTGGAAAGAGAATCATGATCGGTAAACAGCAGATCTTGCTCTAACTGTCTTGAATATGTTGCACTGTTGGGTTGAAAAGAAATTCTTGGTATGCTGTTTTGATCTGAAGAGTAGTAAGGCTCTTATTATAGTTAAAATATATGTTAGTGAAAGAAAGTATGTAAAATCCTTAAATTTGGCTTGGATGCATTATGTAGATTAACTTTGTTTTCTTCCTCCTTCCTATATTGTTTTTAGATGATGCGTACTACTTCTACATACAGCTTAAATGGACCAATTAAACATTCCATTCACATACAGCGTTCCAACTCTATTGACGGGACTTCCCAAAATATTAGACCTCGACCTCTAATCCATACTTCCTATGATCTAGAAGGGCGAATGGCTTCCAGCTCTGAAAACTTAAATAGCTGCTCCCTGGCCAGTTCTTATCCAATCATCAGCAGTGATGAAGCGGGTGATGACCATAGAGCTGCTTAAAGTGAGCTCCATCACCACTTTGGGGGCACTTCTTGGAGACAAAGTAACTTGTGTAAAATATGGCACATAGTCTATCCAAGATCCTAGATTCTGGCTCTGTTTGGGTTCCCGGGCACCATCTTGACCCCTTTGATTTAACTATGTGCATCAGATAAGATATTGCTCAATTCTGGTTTTTTTCTCATGCTTTATGATAGTTTCAAAATGTTGTTGGATTAAACCCTGTTGTTGTTTTTTTAAATTCCTAAACTTTCCTGAGCAAAAACAGTTTGGACATCATTACAGAGCCCATCCTTCCATGATTTAATATCTATATATTCTCTTGCGGTTGATCTGTAGCAGAACCACCAAGAGATATTAATAGTCCCAGTGATGCAAACTAGCCTAGCATGAGATACATAGTGGCCAACGTTTCTTTTCCTCTCTTGGTTAGGGCAATTTCAGTACATTTGTCTGGTGCAGGCCGCCACAAGGTTTAAATGATCTTTAAAACTGTTGGCAAATTTAGTTAATTAATTATGCAGGCATATAAGCTGCTTCTGTCACAACTGACTTGAGTGGCATACACCCCATCTGCAACAAAAATGAAACTAACACTAATAAAACAGCACCTATAATCCTTAATCCTATTATGCCAAATAAATGCTTTCCAATACAGACCATCACAGATTTGGAGGGGGGAGGGCCATATCCACTTCAGTCCCAAAGGTTTCCCGCAACAACCAGGTCTTAATGGCCTTCCTATATTCCAAAAGCATTGGAGTTGCTCTAATCCTAGGTAGGAAGAAGAGCAGTGACAGAGAAAGCCTGCTTTCAAGGGCCCTGAGGGTAATTCACTATAGGAAGAAGGACCCAAAGGAAGCCCTCCTTCCCCAATCTTATAGAGAACAGGCATTCCCAAAATATCCAGGCCCTAAATCATATAGGGATTTAAAGGTGACAGCCAGCCCATGGAACCACACCTGGAAGCCCACTGACAGGCAGTGCAGCTCTCCAAGTAGTGATGTTGCATATTATGGGCAAAATGAGTGCCCATAATTACTCAAACCACAGTATCCCCTGGAGGTTTAAGTGGCCGCTATCATACTTTAAACAGGCCTTGAAGACCTGATTCTTTCCACAAGTGCTTGGTAAAGAAGTATGGGCCTTTGTGGGAATTCTATTAATGAGTCAGTGTATTCCCAGGTTATTGCCTTCTTTGTTTTTATTTTATTTTATAGGGTATGTTTTTTTTTAACTTATACCCTGCCCAGAGCTACTATGAGTTAGGTGGCATATAAATTAGATTTACATATAATTTTATAAATAAACTCTGTACCAGCTATAGCTTCCAGGTGGTCTTCAAGAACAGTCCCATGTAAAACACATTTAAGGAATCCAACCAAGAAATGACCAAGGTATGAGTGACCATGTGCAGCACCTCCTGGTCCAGGAACTGCCATAAATGGTACACACAGTGGTTGTGCAGAGGCCCTCTCAGCCTTCTTCCCCCTGCTCTTCAGAACTATGAGTCCAAGAGGACCGCCTGTTCTGAATGATGGAGTGCCATTTTGCCCTAAGGAGATAACTTTGTTAGAAATAAGCAAGCCAGCCATTTTTTAAAGGTTGGAAATGTTAGTAGGGTGAAACTGCTGTTAAAGAAAATCAAATAACAAATGAGTTCTTACTGTTTTCCTCTCTTTTGAGGATTGGTTACATCAGCCACGAACCTTGCAGGTCAGAAAGTTCATGGGAAGCTCTGATTTAAAATAAATGCTATGTACACACATCTGTGTCAGTAGTGTTGCTGAAGGCATTTGGGATTGCTTTTAGTGATTAAAGAGAGGGTTAGAAATTGTATTATAAGAGGGTAGAAATGTATTATCTATACATAAGATAATATATAGGAAATTTGGAAGATTTAATTTTTTAGAATAAAAACAAGAAAGATCTGTCATTCTGTTTCCCAAAATAGCCTTGATTACCCCCTCCCACCCACTCATTTTGAAAGGTACTTTATTGACCTTTTTTTTCTACAAGAGATTATAGTCTTAATACTTTTTTTTTTTAAACAATATAGGGCATCCACTCTCCTTCCTTGATCAATCTGCCATCAGTATTTGAAAAGAGGAGCCATACCTTCAGTCGATCGACTACTCATTTGATATGAAGTGGCTGGAAAATGGAACTGCAGCTTAATGTGATGCTGACCAAAAGAAGTCCTAAGTGTTCAAGCAACCATATGCTGACATAAATGGTGGTACTTAGCACTTAGTGGCAATTAGTTAACTTTTAGATAACACTAAGTTAAACCACCAAGAAGGAATGGACCTTGTTACAGATAACAACATATTAGTTTGCACAGATTGCTTTACATATATAATGGAGATATTTTGCTCAGTGTAAACCATTCATTAAAATGAATAGCATTTTTAATAGCCTTTGTGGATTGAATGTTGTCAAGTAACTGCTGCATGGACAAATATCTAAAGTAAAATATTTGCTTCACATTTAAAATATAGATAATAGACTTCCTTTAATAGGCTATTGAAAAGATAATGGTTTTTTGAAGCCTAAATATATTTCAGCATGACAGTGCGGTGATGGTGATGGGTTCCTGGCAAGCTATATATCTGCCAGTGATCTAAAGTTTAGCTGCTTTTTTTTTTTTTTTAAAGTTTTGTTCAACAATTTGGAAAACTGAAGAGGAAGCCCCTGGAAAAATAATTGTAGATAATTGTATTGACCAGTTGTTTTTTTAAGCTTTGTGAATCACTTCCTTTATATACCTTTTTCATGCACATATTTCAGAACGGAGATGAAAATGTAGATCTGAGTTTAATATCTACAGCTGCTATTTTTTATTCGTAGGCTTTCATATACATTGATTTGAAACATTAACCCTTTGATTTTTTTCCCCCTGTACTTCTGGTAATTTCTTTGGAACATAAAAAGTAATGAAGTTCCCAGAATGTATTCCTCCACTCATTCTGGGAATTAAATTTCTGCACATAACCAAACTTTCTCTTACTGCCTTTATTTGCAAGTGCTATCGGATGGGATTCCTTACTCTCCATCCTCTTAATGGCAGATTGCTGCATACAAGTTAGTGTGACTTACAGTATACCTTTATCAGTTTTGTATCTTTTAAAATGCTGTGCTGGCAGAAACTTTTGTAAATAAACCAAACTCTGTAATTTTGGATGTATAATCCCACTGATTGTATGCCTTGTCCTAACTTCTGTAATAACTGTTCTGTGTTTCAGCACCATGAACAGCGTAGCCTAGTGTGTTGCTTTTAAAGGTTTCTTAGAGGGAAAACAATTTTCCAAACTCATCTATTCTTATCTACTTTTTTTTGTATTAGTTGCCTAGATACTATGAACATTGTTGGCTTGGTTGGTGGCTACATAAGCTTGAATATTACTGAGACTTTATCATTGATTTCACTACTGTTTTGCAGTTGAAGTATCCCTTTTACACAAGAGTTGGGGGGCAGGTTAGTTGATAAGAAGCCAGACAACAACACTGTTGGTTGGGGAAAGGTTCCAAAATCCTTCCTAGCATTGTGGCTCCTCATCCAATCATTGCTGTGATTGTAAAATACCATAGGCAAGCTGGGTCATAATTCAAAATGTGGCCTGGTAAACCCAGCAAAGCTTCTTTGAACAATAGGTATCCAAGATAAAGCTTGTTAATTGGCCAGTTTTATACCATGAAGTGTTGCCAAGCAGGAGAGTATTGCATCCAATCTGTGTTTTGGCTCTGCAAAGAAGTACAGAAGGCTAACTCAGATCAGTATGTGGAGCTTCATATTCTAACAATAGATTAACTGGGACTGGGAGCAAGAAAAGAAATGTGACATAATGGTAGACAGCAAGAGGTGGCTAAGATATGATGGCAATTTGTCTCAAGATGAGCAATCTGTTTTTTATTTAAAGCTGCAGTAATTTGCCCTCCTACAGTCTGGCAGTGTAACAATTTCAGTATCAAATTTTTCACCTTTTTAGGGTCAAGAGCCCTTCTGATGAGAAGGGTGAGAATGTGGATGGAATGAATCACTGCTTTAAAGATAAATTTCTTTCTCTTTTTTAGTGCTGTACTCAAATGTTCCAGTCAGTTCTATTTAAAGTGCCTGGTTCTGTTGGAAGAGGCTTTTTTCTTCCTGCAAGCTATTAAGGCATTGATGGACCGACCTCATGCTTCCGAGGATCGTTAGACTAGACTACAGTTCCCCAAATTTCCTGGGCATTAGAATATTTTCATGGGAACAGAGATGGCTCTTTTAGCGCATAGCAGTATAGATCCTTTTAAGTTCGTTTGCTTTTTTTAAAAAGCACTTTTAAATACTGAAATCAAAAATAGAAACGAATCTGACTGAAATGGTTGGCTTCTAAGCATGTAAGCATGCACATTCTGATACCCTCTTGTGACTTTCTAAGGCTCAAGATGACCTATTGATGCAATACTATGTTTTGTCAATAGGCTCCCTTTTTCTCTTGCAGAGATACAGATACGTAATCGAAAACAGCATAACTGTCCAGCCTAAACTGATTCCTTAAGTGCTTGTAATACTGTAAGAACTTCACATTTGATTCCCCCAGTCTTGAGTCAGTCTGATGATTATCACTGAGGCCTTATATTAAGCTCAGGTCTTTTTATTGCATGTTAAATTTTCAGGATCTAAAGGGCTACCTCCATTTTGAAATGGAAAGTTTTTGGTTCTCTCCATATAGAAAACTGACCAGACCAGAGGGATGACTGTTGCCCCCCGCTTTTTTTTTTTTTAAAAAAGGCCAGTTACTTCATTACTAAGGTTGAAGGCTGAATTTGGATGTCATGTCATAGAAAGCCAAAACCGGAAAATATTGTAGATGGATTTTCAACCATTATTGGCTACCTTTTGCAAGTATTTTTCTATTGGCTACAGTGACAAATTAATATACGAGAGGCATCTTTCTATGAGAACAATGATGCTCAGTAAACATATGTGCAGATCATATATGCAATTGGCGCCCCATCTTGTGCAGCCCCCACCAAAGTTGCAAAGGCCATGAAGGTTTTGATTCCCTTGCATATGCTATCAGTTCCATGATCAGAGTCATGAATATGCTTCCATTCTGCAAGGGGAGTGGGAAGCAGAAGTATTCAGCTTCATTTTAAGAAAATTAGTTTCTACCTTCTACCTCAGGTTAAAAGATGCAATCAATGCTTAGAAGCCAGCGTGGAGGCTAAATAAGATTTTAATGCCTTTGTCCGTTCCTGACTAAACTAGTCAAATCAGAATAAAATATGCTAAATCATATATGGAAAAATGGAATAAAATGTGCAATATTAAAGAGATCATGCCGGTTGCCTAAATGATGTAATTTGTGCAGCTCGACAAACTTAACTTATTTTGGTGCAGATTTTGGATTGCTATTGTGTAGAACTTGTATGACTTGTTTAAAGTAGATGGCATAACAGTGATTCAGATGTTACTCTCCTTTGGTACAAATGGAACAGTCTTTTTGGCCATTTGATGCCCAAACTGTTATGTTACCTTGCATTTATAGTATCTTATATGAAAGGTGAGGAGCAGCAACTCACTGCAAGAGAGTACTACTTTCCCCCTTGACAAGCTACACAGTATTCACATCTCCCCAGAAGCACAGAAGGATGAATGGTATGTATCATGTCTTCTGATATTTTCCAGTCATATACTGTACGGAGTGGCTTTCAGCGCAAAATCTTTGCCCAAGGCAATGAGGAATTCCAGGAATATAATTAAAAATGAACTATTGCAAGTTCACGGTTATAGTTAGCATACCCCTTGCTCAAGTACAATTACACCAAGTAAAAAATACTTTAAAGATTTTGGAAATAAAGATTGAATACAAGAGTATACTCAGATTCCAGATTATTGCGTGCATGTTTGCTTTCTAACAGTATCTGTCAGGTTGCTTTCATAAAACAATAATTCTGGAAACCTGCTTCTTATTTTTGTCTTCTGTTTAGTGGACATTACATTCAGCTATCATTAGTAGATAAGACTTTTGTTTGTTTGTTTTTTGTGCCTTTGAGTCAGTGTTGACTCCTGGTGACTGCCTGGAGAAGTCCTGCAGTTTTCTTGGCAAGATTTTGGAAGTGGTTTGCCCTGGCCTTCTTCCTAGAGCTGAGAGAAGGACTGGCCCAAGGTCACCCAGTTGGCTTCATACCTAAGGTGGGACTAGAACTCACGGTCTCCTGGTTTCTAGCCTGGTGCCTTAACTACTGCACTGGCTCTCCAGACTATTGGTTACAAAGAATACAGCTGAAATAATTGAGCTGAATCAATGATGTGGAATACTATCCTGTCATCAGTTTCTTAGATAACCTCAAATTCTAAGCCAGAGTAGTTATCCTATTAGGGCTTTATTTGGATTTTTATGGGATGGATAAACATCTACTTCTTTCCTATTTGGGAATTATAGGGAGAAAATACATGTTGAGGTCAGTTGAAGAGAAAACTCATGAGTGCCACAGCTCCCTCTCTCCTCAGCTGTTTTTACAGCAAGGTTCATCCTGGTTTGTTTGTCTTCTCAGTCAAGACAACAAACCCAATGTACTCAGTCTCCAAATAGTTTATTTGTAAGGGTCTGTAGAGACTGGTCAGTCACACAAGGACGCATTAGCAACACTCCCAAGGTGAAAGACCCCCTCCCACCGCCAAATACAGGCTATATGTATGTTATAAGAACAGAGACTCAAATTACAAGCAGGTTACAAGTTAGGTGTCAAGCAACTCTGTACTTGGATACAGATGAAGTCATGGTAAGATAAGGATGTGTATTAGAAATATATACACTAAGCAATTTCTTATCTCTGCTTTACTATGTGTATGTACCAAGTGGACAAACTTCTTTATTTTCCTACAGGTCTCTGCCTGATGTAAAACAAAACAAACTACATGAAATATGACACTGCATATCCCATGTGATGTTTAGGAAAGTCTTACCTTTCCCACTCAGAGACTCTTAGTTCTCTGTCACAAGTATGGCATTTGTGTTTCCTATAAAAATCTCTACCTAACTCTATTTCTTAACCTACAGTATTTAATCTATTTTCCCCGAGTTTCCTTTACCTCCTAAAGGTTAGTACTAATTGAATTAAAGGGAAACTATGCTAAACAGGATTAGACCTCAGGCTCAGTTTTGGACCATAAGCATTTGCAAAATTTCTCCAGGATTGCAACAGTGCAGTTGAGCAAAAGTAATTGCAATTTTTTAAATCAAACAGCATAATTATGCTAAAATGTATATTGTTGTGCCCTCCTGTTTAAGTCGTCTCCTCCTCTGCAGTTTTAAGTCTGTAGTGAAGATATATCTCTACAGCAATGTTTCTCACCTTTGGCAACTTTAGGATATGTGGACTTTAACTCCCAGAATTCCCCCCTGGCTGGGGAATTCTAGGAGTTGAAGTCCACACATCTTAGAAATGCTAAGATTGAGAAACTCTGCTCTAAAGCCTCAAATAATCCAAATTGGGACTTGGATAGGCAAAGAAAGACCTCTTGATTTGTTACCTGTTTCCCACATTACATCCTTCGGCTTGCAATAGAGCAGAATGAAAGGAGGAGGAGAAATTGTTTTGGGGGTTACTGTTTTCTAAGTTGTGGTGAGTCACAATGTATATGTCTTGCTCGTTTTCCTCATTTGGAAAGCATAACATGCTCAACATTAACTTAGCTATAAACTCGACTGGAGTGATGCATAAATAATATAGCTGCAAGATCTCCATTTCAGAATGATAGTGTCCATTTGCCACTTAAAGGGTAGGGGGCATAAGAGGGTGTAATGCTAACTACCTCTTAGCTTTGGTATTCTTATAAATATACAAACTTTCTCTTTGCCTAAGAAAAATGATTGCAAGCACCTACATGCTTTCTGCTACTCTGATGATAAAGATAATATTTTGGTTACTTTTTCAGTGTCACAGCCTGGGGTGAATGTAAATGTAAGCATAATTGTTTTCCCTTAGTATTCTTTTTTCTCTCCTTTGTACTCCACCAGTTGGTATGGTAGACAGGTGATGGCTAACCAGTCAGGCTTCTAATTAAAAAGTAACAGTGGTTTCACACTTTCAGCTTGGTTCTTGCATCAGAAGCATCTGCTAGATGAATAAATAACACTCTCAAAAGGTATTGGTCCCAATTTAATCATTTGAAAATTTTGCTATGAATTTGAGAGTTTGTAGTAACTATAGCCATCACTGATAGCTGATTAATAACCAACAAAGCTGCTGGATTAGACCAAAGGTCTCCAAGACAGAGTCCTTGTTTCCCAAAGTGGCCAATCAGCTAACCTCTCTAGAAAATCTGCAAGCAGAATATAAAAGCAGTATCTTGTTTCTACTCTTAGCTCCTAGTGTATTCCTTCCTTTGAGTCTCAAAATTATATATACCAGCCTTCCCCAACTTGATGCCCTTAATTCCCATAATTCTCAAGAAACACGTTGGCTCTTAATTAAGAAAATAGAAATCTTCTGTATTTGCCGAAGTTAAGGCTGGGAAAGGTTATACAAGGCCATTATTCATGGCCTGTTGTCATTTATGGCTTTCACTTCTGTGAGTTTGCCTAATCCCTTTTTACAACCACATGGCCTGGTTGTTTATAGAACAAGGCTCCCCAAGTTGATACTTTCAGTACACCAGAACCTCAACTCCCAGAATTACTAGCTAGGGGGTCTCTGAGAACCCTGGGAGTTGTAGGCCAAAAACATCTGGATAAATAAAGGCACTTGGGAACCAGCAAGTTTATCTACAAAATCTAACTTTCCCCAAGCTGAGAATAGCATTTTCCAAAGCCAGGCATAACATCTTACCATCTGCACTGCTGCAAGGCAGATACTCCAAAACCCCATTAACTGAGCGTACCTGCCCATGTGATCGAAACCATTTTACATGTATTACTACATTGTAAACTCTACAGGGATGTCAGGTCTGTTTATATCCTGCCCTGAATATGTAAATTTCCAGGAGGACCAGACTATTTCTGTGTGAAACATCTTCTGGAATATTTGAAACCGTTTATCACCTGTGCAGTAGCCAAATTTTGTGTTGCTGCAATGAAAATAAGGCATAACTGGTTACAGAAATAATCACTTCTGTTTTATTTATCACTTTAGATTTAACACATACTAGCTATCTTGTTTTTAGAGGATATATATTTTACTTCATAGTCTATAACATTTTAGATTTACACTTACCCAGGTGATTAATACACCATTATAGCAGTGTATGTCACATTTTTATGTGTCATTTTGTCATTGTTATGCCAGTATTTTATCTCATCTATTTGATTTTACTTTGGTGTTGTATTTTTAAAAATTTTTTGCTGGTTATTAACTGAATAAACTATTATATATATATTGTGTACTTATATTTCTTCTGATTTTTCCCACTAAGTTGCTTATATGGAAAAGCATATAACAGTGGCATTGGAAACTCACCAGTTGTTTCTCAAAATGGGTATAACACAGACCAGTGGGTCTGACACTGCTTCTGCTCTACCTAATTTAAAAAGTTACTGTGGTGAAACTTGTTACCTTGTTTGTTCAATCAGAGGTTAATTTTTTTACACTTATTTGGGGGTTAAAGGAACATATTTTAAAATCTTACTGCCACCTGCCCAAATGATAAACTTTATCTCAGAAGTACTATTTCTTATTTGTGTGTATGTGATGTTTATATTTTGTCTCTTATTTAATCAAAGGACCAGCTGATTATGAACAATTCAACATTATTTAGGATCTTTAACAATTGCACTGTATTGTTAAAAACAATGTAGAGATAATGTAGAATTTAAGTTGTTTTTCTTTCAAGAAGTACTTCAACAAAACTATGCCTCCAGAATGTTTAGTTGGTCACCAGGGTTACTCTCTCTTTCCATTTATAGATACTAGTTATTTTCTTTTTCCTTCCTTTTTTTAACTCTGTCCCATTGTCAACTACCTTTACCCTCTTATTCCCTTAGCCTTCAGGCTGCTTTCTATATCAGGAACTCACCAATACTATAGTGGCTGTCACTGGACGTGGTACAGCCCTAAGTTAACCCTGGCTGGTCAGGTTTCCTCTTACCTCACAGATGCCTGGAGATGCTCACATGGGTGCATTTCCATTGCCTCCTGAGGTCTGGATTCTGACAGCTTCTGGGCCATCTCTCCTGCAGCCTTTGTGGTCTTGGGTCCTGTTAGGAAGATAGTCATATGTCTGGTTGGGTAGGTGGGCTATGAACCATTCCAGTTGCATTAGTTCTTTGACTTAGAAAAACTTAACAAAGAAAATACATTTGGGAAACAATCAGAAATTACACCGAATGCCCTTCTTGGGGAAAGTAATAGGAACAAGAGGCAACAAGGCTTACTGTAACTAACAAAGTTAGCATTTAGTGCAGCTGCTGATTAAAACCAGCTTCCTATTTCTAGAATATATCCTGAATTCAGAAGCAAATGTCTTCTTTCTCCTGGACTGCCTCTGATTTCATGGGATAATTCCAGGTGGTCATTTATCAGATCTGTTGGAGAGATGATACATTTTTAGTAGTAATTTTCCCAGTTTTGGTACAGAAACCTGCTCCCACTGAATTTTCAAAGAACCAAACTTGGTTTACAAACTTATTTGCAAGTGGAGGGATTGAGGTTTTAAAGGGTACAAACATACTGCCTGGGAGGAAACAGTACAAAGTGATTCATATGCTTACGTAGCTCCTTCAACTGCAAGTTGGGTCCAGGTCTCTGAATGCTTTGAAAGTGATTGCTGTACAGCTGAGTACCCAGCAAGATGGCTAATTGAATTAGGACATGACTTTTAAGGGAATTGTTTGGTTATTGAAATGCAAGAATTTATCCTCTCAGTCAAGAGATTGAATCTACCTCAGGTTGGTAACGATTTTCAGTCATTACCAATTCTTGGCTTCCCACTGAGGCTGGCCCCACTGAAGAAACAATCACAGTCCAGAACTGCAACCATTGAGGCTAATATGGGAAATATGCCAGTAAATAAATCAATGAATACTGGCTATCATACTGATGTATAAAAGGGAAATCCATATCATGGCATCAGCAGACAAATTTACAGGCTGTATCAGCCTGTTCGTTACAGGTTTTCAGAACTGGTAACGAATTGTAAAGGAAAGAGTGCATGGTGATTCATCTTTTCTCTGTGCCACATCTGGGAAGCCTTGCATGTTGACCTCTGTAATTTTCTCCCCCTTTTGCTACTCCCAGGAACAATTGCTGTTTTCCTGCTGTTGTTAACCACTTTTCCCACCTTCGATGTCCCTGATCAGCATTGCTGTCAGCAGGGCATAAAACAGAAAGTTCATGAGCGTGATTCAGGATGGGTTGGAAAGAGATTTTAATCTTCAGTGCTACTTCCTTATTCTGAGGGTGGGCAGGGCATGAGTATGAGTGAGTGTCTTATTCCTAGCCAACTGCCACCATAAAATTGCTACTCTGAATGTCTTTTTCTGAACATCACCAACCATCTCATAAACTGAGCCTCCACCCTAGGAATCTAGAGAGAAAGTTAATTTGGTTTGCATTCCACTGAGATGCTGGCTGAGACCAAAGTCAGTCCCGGTAATTTCAACAGGGCTTGAGTATGATGAACATTCTGGACTGTTAGACAGTTATTGATTAGGTTTGCGCATCAAGATAAGCCATGGTTTGCTTTTTCGTGTTTTATTGAATATGCTACCATTAGCTGGGTGCAACGATCATCCTAAGCCATAAACCAAGAATTAAAAATCAACACAGGTGGACTCGTGCAATACTATAAGCCAAGATCAAATGAAGTATATTACAGCTTAGTGTGATGTATGAGACTGGACTTTTTACTTTCCTTCTCATCTGTTTGCTCCTTCATGCAAAGCCTGTTCCTTGGGGCCCCACATGAATGGGTTACAGTGGTAAAGGTTCAGAGGTGGGTCCCAATAACTGAAGGCTCTCCATTCAACAATTTTAATTTCTATGGCTCAGAAGAGAACAAAAAGGATTTGGCTAACAGCAGCCATTTTAGCTGAAAGTACAAACTAGCTTTTGCAGCTGTAACTGTAATGAGATTACATTCAAGAGTATGTTGGGGCTATTGCTGAAATGTTTCCTATGAAGACTTCTGTAAATCTAAAAAAACAGGACGAGAAGAAGGTACCTGTGATTACTAAGAAGACAACATGAGAATAGGGTTGGGTTTTTTCCCCCTAATAGCCACCATGAAAGTGAGACTGGTTGGGCATAGGCCATTCTGTGTTACTCTCTTCATTTTTAATGTTCTGCAGGCTAATGGTCTGTCTCTTTCTCCCTTCCCACTCCCAGGTTAATGAGGTAGTTACGATGGGAAGAGAGGGGAAACCCCCACCATTGCATTATCTGGTAAACTGAAAGGGCCAGGGTAATGCATTTTCTTATTATCTTGCCCAGACAGTGCAAAGGTGTGCCAGATTTGACATTGCCTAGTGTCTTGCAGCAAGAGAAGGGACATATTAAAGTTAGTTTGTGTGACAATACCTATTGGCATTTTAAAAATTGAAGTTGCACAGAATGCAACCCACTTTTCCCAGCTGGTTTGAAGTTTTACAGAATGCAGAAGGATGTGTGGTCCTGTAATGATCATGAGATGCTATTCTTGAAAGCAGCAAGTGTGGGTTTGCCTATTTCTGAATCACCTTTTGGATAGTAATTGCTGCATGGCAATATTTTATCCTCTGGGTTCCTTTTTTCTTCCCTGCCCCATGCTGTTACCCCTAAGGAAATCGTTTAACTTCTCAGTAGGCCCTCACCTTCCCACCCCTGCATTTCTATAATTTAATCTCGCTACCCATTTAATTTCTTCAGCCCTCAAGACTGACTAGGCCAAGTTTTTTTTTCTATAAGAAGGTATTTTTTTCTTCTTTTGGCTTTTCTTCTGACAGAAAGCATAGCCTTATCTGTAAAAGGAAAATGGTTTGTCAAAGCTACTTTGCTGCTGTCTTGGGGAAAAGTAACCTTTTTCTTTTGGTGGTTACAAATTGCCTGGAAGATTATTTTCAACATGGTTTCTCAAGTCTTGGCTTTGAGGAATTGTGGAGGCCACTCAACAGGTCTTAAGTAGGTCCTCACAATTTATGATCTAGGACAGTGTTTTTCAGTCTCAGCAACTTTAAGATGTGAGGACTTCAATTCCCAGAATTCCCCAGCCAGACTACTGAGACTGAGAAATGCTGATCTAGGAAGCCCAATTCCACTAGCCAATAAATGGCAGCCACCTTAGGTAACTTCCGTTTTGCATATGTGCTGATGCTGTTTGCCTGACTGCTATAGCAAAAATTAACCACTGAATTCTTGGGGTTCCACATTATGTTAGGAACACATAGCTGATCTTGGCAGGTCTTGAAAAAAGATCTCCTGGACAAGCAGAAGCTAGGCATGAGGCCTTTATGAATTAGATGACCAAATTTTCAAAGAGGCATGCAAGAGTCACAATGGATTGGCATGGAAATCTAATTTCCAAAGTCAGAGGTCCAACAAAGTCCTGTCCTTTCATGCTGGCAACTTCATGTAATGGAAGGTGGAAGAAGGAAGAAGGGGGACATGGATCTAAACCATATTAACAGAAGAATAGGTTGAAGAAGGTGACTGCAGACCTCAGGAGAATATGACTGTATTATCTCTGAGTTCTTGATATTAAGTGGAAGTGGAATAGTCAGACTTGTATACTGGATTTCGGAAAAGCAGATTTTGATGAATCCAGACAGAAGGTAGGTAAGATCCAATGATCTGAAATCCTGAAGGGCAAAAGTATCTGGGAAGGATGGAAAATCCTGAGAAATGGGATTCTGAAATTAAAATGGGAGGCTTCTAAAATGATTAGTGTGAACTCACAAAGCTTTCTGAAATGTTGAAAAGAAAAAGGGAGATATATAGGAAATGAAAGGAGGGCTGTATAACCAAGGAAGGACACAAGGCAATTATCAGAAACAATAGAAGCTTCAGACTAGATATTAGGAGGAATTTCCTGAGGATGAGCTCTCGACTGTGGAATAGGTTGCTTGTGAAGTATTATGTTCCTTTTTACTAGAAGTCTTCAAACAGAGGCTAGATAACCATTTGTCTCAAATGCTTTAGGAGATCCTGCACTCAGCACAGGATTGGATTCCTTCTGACTGTATGATTCCATGAATTTATATCTCACAATTTCACCCATAAATGGCACTTGGGGCAGCTAATAATAATAGTAAAAAATATTCAATTTTGCCCCACCATTTTGCAAAATTAAATCAATTATTTCCATCTAATCCACCTCCAAGAGTAGCTGTTTCTCTGGATCGAAGCTAAGCAGTTTTCCTGAGCAATTTGCTGACCCACTGAAAGCCATTAAGCATTAATTGGAAGGTAGCCTAAAACTGAAACAAGGTGAAGTGGTTATGACAGTTGCTTACGCAGCCAGTTGGCCAAGGAATTAGCTGCCATTGGAGAAAGGGTGAATGGGAGGGAGCAGCAGTGAGACAGGAAGTCCTTGTCCTGCCTGAGACTGTAGCTGCATTCAGACAATACACTTTAACTTGAATCAAGTGTATTCCTTTTCTGGGTTCCCAGGATAGAGGAGTGTCTTCAGGGTAGGGTCAAAAGACAAGCAGAGCTCTGATCGCACCTTCATGGCCACCATCTTGATGTTTTTGACCTCACCCTGCAAACATCCCTGCCACAATAGAATGAATTAACTAGCTAATCAATTGTAGATAGTTGCACACATGTGACTGTTGCGTTTTAAGTGACCTGGTTGAGCATGTAGTGAATGCAGCATGTTTGGTTGGTCTTGAAGACGCAGGAAGCTCAAGGAAAAAATTGGACTCTTAAACTGTATATACTGGGAGGTGCCATGAGATGCTTGCAATGCTAGAACATTGACTTTTAACCTGCTGCATTGAGAAAACACACACATACATGTATACACACACACACACACACACACACACACACACGGAAAGTAGCTTTAATAATGCTTGTAGTGTTATCCTTACTCATCTTGTCATATTGATCAACAGGGGACACTTATGGGGCCATAAAGTTCCACTGGAAACAAAGCAACATTGGCATTGTTATCCTTACTTCTATGCAGCAACAATACTTTGTAGCTCCATCTCAGGAACTGACACTATCTCAAGATTGCCTGGATTACGCAGAAACATGCAATCAATTTTTGATTCCATTACACATTTTCTTTCAGTCACAGTTGCATAAATCAAACTATTATGTGTTTTGTTGGCATTTTGATTTAAGAGCTTATGAAAATCTTGCCTTGGCTTTCAGAGGCAATGTATTGCATGTCAAGAAAAGTACAGACATCTGAAGGTGGAAAAGAGGCATTGCTAGCCATCCCATATCCTGGATGGACTTAATGGCAAGTAAGTACCCAAACAGTGAGAAATAAGATGTGGCAACCTTGTGGAAGCTCAACTAGAGAGCCTAGTCCAGAGGTTAAGCAAGCAGAAAACATTCCACATTCAAAACAGCTGTTTTGAACGTTCTCATCTTGGAACAAAATACTCAATGTTCAGAAGTTTTGTCTTGGATAAAATGGGGCATTGCTTGGAATGTTCCAACATTTTTTGTTTTTTTTAAAAAAATCCTTCTAAGCAGTGGAAATTCAGAGAGAACATTAGCCAATACAGTGGCAGCCACAGGCTGGAACTAATTGAGTGAAGGGAGAAATGAGGGTGATGGTGAGTGAATTAAGTGTATTTTCACTCAACAATTTTGGAATGAAGAAAAAAGACTGCTGTCTATCTGGAAGTTACTTACTGTTCTTTTAAATTTTTTTACTCTGAAGAACTTCAGAGTTCATGAATTAAAATACAATGTTGTTTCTTATGCTTCGTTTTTCAGGCAGATTGCTAAACATAAAAACCTTAAAAATGTAAATGTAAAAAGCAGTGTGTATGTGCCTTACCGATAGAATTGCTGAGCTCTTGACCATTCAGATTTACAAATTGTTTTGAGTTAAAACTATGCATTTCTGTATGTCTATACTCTGAATGTCATATTCACAGTTACAATTCCCCAAAAGGAATTCTTCCTCAAAATATGTTGAAACTAAGATTATGGGGAAAAAAAACTATAGATGCACTATTTTTTTTTTTCATTTCCCTGGTTTTGAGCACAGTCATTTTTCTGACTAGATTTCCAAATGCAAACATCTGTTTTTGTTTCTTTGTTTGTTGAATTTTGCTGGGATTTGCTGATTGGCCCCAAAACAAAAAGTGTGCAGAGAAATTTGTTGCTGGCATTGTTGTATTGTTCATGGTTTGCATTGACTTTGATCCTAGAAATGGGGTTGGACAAAAGAGCAGAACAGAGTAGAGGCAAAGTTAGGTAAGCATCATAAAGAATCATCTTGGAATCTATGTAACTTTCAAGTCAGTTTTAAAGCTGTGTTGTAACTTACAAGTGTGCTTAAGCAGAATAACTGAAACTCAAATTCAAAGGTTTGGCAAATTAATACTACTACTACTACAAACAGAGCAGGACAAAAAAAAAAGTTTTATTTTGAGTTATGGGAGGGAAACCTGGGAAATTCTTGGCTACCTTATTCAATTATCTGATTGACAAAGCTTAGACATGAGAAATAGATACTGGAATGCAGAATGGTCATAAAGGAACAGTGATATCCCAATCAGCTGTTCTTCTTGAAAGGGAGAATAAACTAGTATTCTGCTATTTTTTTTTCCTGCCACGATTCTGGATTAACTAATTTACACTATCCTTATGAATAAGAAAGCTGGATGGTGCCTTGACAATTAGCTGGGCATTATATATACTGGAGGTTTTTAAGAGCAGCTACTTTTATATCAATCAAAGAAGTGTAACTCTTCGTAGTTCAGTTAAATGATGAAGCATGTGAACACAATGGCTCTAATACAGCTGTGATTCTAAAGAATACTATTCTTCTTTCTAACAATGTCCCAGATTTCTGGCTTTGCAGACTCTGAAGAACAAAATGCATCCTTGAGTACAGGTATGTTCCGTCTGCCAGAAGGCATGATTTCTGAAGGTCAGGTATGGGCTTTCTGTCAAGGCTTCCATATACTAGGATATCCAAATTTACTACTGGTTGAGCCTGCCAAAAGGCAGAATGAGTGTCAGCCCAAGTGACAGTCATTGCGAGGTAGGACTAATAGCCCTCTAGTCATTTACTACCTATCACAGGACAGAATTATGGTTTAGTCTACCGCTATATATGGAATGGATGGAAGGCCCCATTTGGTCATTTGCTTCTAGCAACCTAATATTGGCAATAGGACTACTGTAATCTTTTGAATGTGTATGCATTGGATTATCCAACCTGTAGGATGGCTCTTGGAAGTGTAGCATATCTTATTGTATAGTTCTCTAGAATCACTCAGTCTTTATCAGGGCTCTTCTACATGCTACCTATTCTTCCAATGGTATTGTAGCTGCCAGCTAGTTACAGTGGCTTGACAAAGGGTTAATAACCTTAGTTTCTTACGATTGTCTGTGAATGTACTTGATGGACCACCACAGGTATACGGTGGGCTGCATTCAACTTGGTGATTCATACATTGCACATCCAAGAAAGCAATAGTCAAAGGCCTCCAGCCATTTTATATGCTAATGTGCATAACAATTAAGTCTCTGAAATTCCTCTGAAAGAGATCACCCTTGACTAGTTCTGGACTGAAAAGAAATATGACACACTGCCCAGCAGGATCTGTTCCAGGAAAAGATTCAGGGTTACGAATGGAAAGGATCAGCCCAAGGTGCACTGACTGGACTGTGCCCAAAACAAGGAATGCGGTAGTGATTGAAATTTCTGACTATGCATGAATAAACAAGACCACAAAACCCCATCAAGCATCTCATGAATATTTATTCCTGTCTGATGAGACTAATGAACTGCGGGAGCTGGTTGCTAAAGATGAGTCGTATGGAAGGGACATCTCATTAATTTGAAGGCCGGCCTGCATTGTCAAATTCCTGTAGTAGAAATGTCCTCTCTTGCCATTTCTGGCACAGGATATGAGTCTCTCCTTAGTAGGCCTAGCACGGCTGTTCGCTTTGAAGCCGCTTCATTTTCATTTTCTGCCTCCTTGCTGTTCTGAGTTTCTTGGTTTTTAAGAAACTATCTTCTAATTGGTATAGGAAGTCTTCTATAATTCCAACCTGTGGGCAAACATAAAAGGAGATGGGCTGTCAAAAAATGTGGCAGCCACCTGCTTGTAGTGTTTTTTGTTAAAAGCACTGTTTTCTCTTCAAGAGATGAAGAAATGAAATGGTTGCATTTTTAAAAATGGTACCATTTCTGAGAAGCAAAACTCAATCCCAGAAGCATACAGTATTTCAGGAGCTAGGTCTCTGCTACTCCCATTTCACAGATGGGGCCAAAGTCTGAAGATGTAATGTTTAATTTCATTTATAGAAGAAAGCTGAGCCCAAATGAGAGAAAAATCAAGGTGAATGTATGCTGTATCTCTTTTAATATGGTTTCTTTCCTTGGAAGTTGTCACTGGAAATTAAATTGACACCCTGACCTTTTCAGAATGGCTATCCAACTGCTCTAATTTAATTAAAGTTTAAAAGAGGTATCATGTTCACTGATATCATGTGCAATTTCAGGCTCAACCTGAGGTGTTTAATATGTTTTTGATGACAATTCTTATTATCATTGCATTATTCACCAAGGGATAAACAAGAAAGGACAATATGAATTAACTACAATTAAAAACAATTCAATACAATCATCAACAATAAAATAATCTATAAATCAAGGCAATAAAGCAATAAAATGCAACAATTAAACACAACACATTAATCATGCTGTTTGGGGTTGGCAGAAATTATAGTCATAAAGATCCTACTGGGAAGTTTATCTTGGGTGGTAAGAAGTTCTCTCCGTTGCATTTTCTCTGGCTCTTACATTATTTTTTGAACTGAATAACTATAAGAAAGACCAATGTCTGTCTGTCTACCCATCCATCCACACAAACATAGACTTATATTCAGATTAATATTCCCTTAAGTAAAAATATAAATGATATTCAAACTGGGTTTAAGCAATAAGGGGAATTGTAATAGTGCTCTGAGAAGGTGGTTTCTCCAAAGCTATAGAGAACCACGCTTAACTAGATTGGTTAATGACCTAGAAAATGCAGGCACACAACATCCTAAATTTGGTTAGTTTTAACCTTGGTTAAGTTTTTTGTAGTTTAACATTATGTAAGACTCCACCCTGTTTGATTCATTTGGTTCAATTTATTGTATGAATCCAGAAAAAGGGGTTCAATATCCATCTGTATCCATCCTACTGGTACACGCTGGTGTGAAACAATTAAGATGTCTCATCTCTCTCCAATCATTTGGGGGGATTGCAGCTGAGATGAAGTCACCATAACAAATTCCATTTAGGCTTGGCCCAAGTTGTTTTGTTATCTAAGGGAGAAAAATGTCCTTCCCTGCAATTCTATGTGCAGAAACGATTCATTTTTAACACTGTCTGTCCCTAATGGACTTAACAGTGTCAGGTTTGGAGCTGTGGACTAGTTACCTAACATATATCCCATTCTGTTGTTTGAGATCTAGCTGCTGTTCTCCTGCTCCCAGGAGCTGCCAGCTAAGGTGGCCTTCTCGCTCTTCCTAACCCTTGGCTGTTCTTGACTGGAAAGACCCAATACCATTGAACGTATCTGAAACTGGCGTATGAGTTTCTGGGTGCTGCCTTCTATGATTCAAAAGGTAAGTTCATGCTACAAGTCATGGAAAAAACCTATGTGGTTGCTAAAAGTCAACAGTGACTTGGTGGCACATAATCAATCAATCATGTTACAAGAATCTTGCAGGAGAGAGGCAGTACACTTTTTGTTATTAATTAACCACTTTAATTAGCTGCTGCTCAATAATAAAATTACCTGGGCAGCTTGCAGAATCAAGATGGCATCTTCCTGTGTGAAACGTTGCTTCCTCCCCCTTGCAAAAAGTTGCATGTTTCCCTTCTTGACAAACCCTTAGAACATGTGCGTGTGTCTATGCACATACTTTGGTATGCGCAGATGCTCGTGCCTACCTAGATAATGGCCCTTTTGCCTCCTCCTTCATGCAGCATCTGTTGTTTTCCTGATGTGGGACAGACTGATACGAGCGCCTTCATTCGGCTTGTGCACATGACCACTGGAAATTTATCAGAATGCTATCTTTAAATGGCATTGAAAAACAGCCACTTTAAAAGGAAGACATGCTGGGAAAATTAATCTTAGCAAGTTTTCTTGATAAAAAGAGAATGCTGGAGGAAGAGCTGGAGCTTCTGTTGTTTGTAGGCTGAAAGTCCGTTCAGGGAGAAAAATGTGTGTACCATCCTGCCATGGCAAGAACCATTTTTTCTATTAAATCAGAATGAAGTTCTAAAAAAAAACACATTTTCCTGTGAAACATCTTTCACCAGAGGGTTCAATAAAAGAGTAGAAGATGCAAAACAAGGATTCTTGCAGATGTCATCCATCTTGCCCAAGAACAAGTCAATGATTATTTTAATAAGTGGCACATTGAAATGTCTATCTCTTCCTCACTCCACCTACATCATGAACAGCTTTGAAACGGTTTCTAAAAGCACCTCTATGAGAATTGCATCCAGGTGTTCTTCATAAATAACTCATGCATGCATATACTTATATAGCTCCATATACTTATCATTCATGTTTATTCATAGGCATCACCATTCTCAGAAATGCAAATGGCCACTAAAGTAAGCACAAGATAGCTGAGAATTTGCAATTAATTATGTACCAGACGTCAGTACTTTGATGCAGGAACAGTAGTTTTCTTCCTACTGGACTGTAAACTCTCAATTCTTTTCCTTAAAATAAATACATTAAATTCAATTAATGCATAAGTCTGACATCAGTCTGGTTAAGCAGGGGGTGTTTTATGCATGAATTTGTCTGTCTATGTCACCACAGACTCACAGAATATGTGAATCAGTTTGAAGATGGTTTGTTTACCACTGCAGCCATAGAAAAAATATAGGGCTTGCAAAAATGTTTTCCACAATGTTGTATCTGATAATGTTATGAAATGCTTTTTCTGTCAAAGTAGTACTGTTTGTTCCACAGTTTTAATATGTATTTGGTATTAAGAGCCAGTTTCCCCCATGTAAAACTATTTGGTTAAAATTTCCATCAGGTTCTGCTCCTTATGTCCCTCCTTCCTTATCAGAAATTAGGTAGAATTCCTTCTAAACTGCCAGAAACATTAATTTGTTACCTTCTGCTTATTATTCTAAGCGCAAATTAAAACATTTTTATTTGTATTATCCTTTGATGAGCTAGGATGAGTTGTTTGCTGCCAATTGTGTGTGTCACACACATACTCATGCTGTAGAAAACTTCAAGGAGATGCTTTGCTTTCATGAAAATTTGTGAGAAGCGCCCATCCATCTGAAGCTGCTTTCTGGAGCAACACATGTCCATTTCTAAAAATGAATGGGAGTTTATGCACCGAGACTTTGAAGCTTCATTCTATAGTTCCAGAAGTTTCTTCAAACACTTCTGGGCAACTATAGGAAGCCCTAGAAGAGTAAGATATGCAAAAGACAAGTACAAAAATCTCTTCTGGCTATGGGAACCAGTGGTCAAGGCTCAGAGTGATATGAAACACCTCAAAAAGCTGAACTGTGTTGTCTCTTTCCCTAGAGCATCACGCTGCCTCCATGATGTGAATCAACTCTTTATCAACCAACTGCATTGGTATGTATGCATACTGGAAGGTTTTTTTCCCCCCAATGCCACTGTTTTGGTAAAATGATGGAATATAATGTCTTATACTTGGCATCTAAAGAAAAATAGAATTGGCTGCCCAGCTGCTCCTGCCAAATGTTGCCTTATTTCTTTGAAAACCATATGTCTATCCTACCAAGAATACATGTTTTCAGGTAGGTCCTTGGACCCGGAGTTCTTCCCAGTGGCTACTTCTTTTCTATGCCAGCAAGATAGCAAGCTGGATGCCTGCCAGAGTCCAGAGATATGCAGCTCAGAACTTTCAGAAGCAGAGAGTCCTTTTTACCTATAACTAAAGATGGCAACTGTAATGTAGTCAAGGCTTGGTGTGGGTCGAGACCAGGAATCTGATGAATGAGCAACAAATCCAAGAGACATGGTGAGGTAGAATCCAGAGTTCAAGGCATAACACAACAAGGTAAATGTGGCAGAGCTGAGGCTTAAAAAGTTGTTGTGAGTGAGGCCAATAACTAAGCCATGCTGAGCCACCAGATGCACAGCTGAGGTAATTCGGAGCCTGCTCTCCTGCCAGCCTGCTTCTTGGCCAGTCTGTCGGACCTGTGGAGCTCAGCCCTCCGTGGTTGCATTTTTAAAGCATGCCTCTGCTTGGCACTGGGTGAGTGAACCTCCAAGTCTGAGAGGTTGTCGGTGGGTGCAGGCAGGGAGTCCTGGGGCTTGCTGGATCTGCCTCAGCCAGAGTGGAGTTACTGGCTTCAACACTGCTGGAATTGCCCCCTCCAGGACTATTATCCCTAGAAGCCCCTGGCTCTCCTTCCGCCTTCTCCTCATCAGAAGATGTCCAGCAGGGCTGTAACAACATTATTATTTTTTATTCAATTTGTATGGCCACTCATCTCATTTAGTGACTCTGGGCGGCTCACAACAGGTGAAACCACTGCTTTTACGGAGGTTCAGGAATGGAAACTGAGGTTCAGTGGTTGTCCTCTCCATTCCACTGCTGCATTATTCATGCTGAAAGCCTCAGGTCATGAGGGAGGGAGCCACAATGTCCCCTTTTGTGGCACCAGCTATAATGCTGCGATATCCTGGAAGGAAGACATTTTGTGAATAAGGAGCTCTGTTGTGGGTCCATTCAGGTGGACTAGAATATCTGATGTTCAAGTTCTGGAGAAGGGACCATTTGCACCACATCTTTAGAGCAAAAAGGTCCCTGTAGCCATTCAGCACTTTGGCTGCATTGCAACTGTGCACTTGTGATTGAAAAAAATGAATCCATCTGCTGAAGAAAATTCACAAGTCCATATGGGAATGCAGGCTGTATCTGTATGAATTCTAAACTATTTCTAAGCTAATTCAAAGTCTTGTTGGACAGACGGGTGGATGGTTTTAAGGGACTGCTGTTTTGAAAAAGAGACTGGGGTGGGGGTGTTTGGTAATCTTCATTCCTTCCTGTTCCATTTTCTCAATACTTCTGTCCTTCCATTGGCAATGGCTGCCATTTCTGGGCCTCCAGACTGCAACTCCCATCATTTCCAACTGTTAGCTATGATGCTGTGGATGATGGGGGCTGTAGCCCAGCTGCCTCCAAGGAGCTGAGATATTTCTTCTCCTCTGTCTTTCTCACATATCTTATGGCATTATTTCCCCAGTTAGTCTCTCTTTCTTCAAAGTTCCTCACACACTAAGCTTTGTGCTGCATTTGAAAGGCTCACTCTTCCTATTTTGAGCATCACTGTGTCCCTTTCCGGCTGAAGCAAATGGGTAGAGCTCTGAACTGGGTAGCATTTTTAAACTGAAGGCCAAATGCAGTTTGTAATTGCTAGTAAGAAGACTGGAGCAGGACAACATTGCTACCATCCTGTAGTACTAGGGTATGCCATAGTAAATTCCTTTAATGCCCACAAGGCCCTGTGCCCCATCTGATTTTCTAATGTTTTCTGATACTTTGTCCATAAACAAAATAGGAAATTAGCATGCTGCAAAGCAAAATGCCAACCTCAACCATACACTAATTCTACAATCCCTCTGGGAGGGTGGACTGGATAATATGGAGCAGCCTGACTAGTTTGCATTCTTGCCCCTTGTATTCTTGACTCACAACTCAGTCTGATCACAGGAAAGAAGTAGGGACATACTAGCTATCTTATAACCTTTTCATTTGTTGGTGTCTGAATAAAGCCCAGAGTAGTTATGATGCTAGAGACCAGGGATGTTTGGGGTGGTGGTGCCCCACACTGCACATAAAAAAGGGCAGGGCTTTGACTGTAGGTCATGGCCCCCCATCTTGCCTATTTAACCCTTCCTGCAAATGTAGCTGCTAGGGACTCACATTAAATTCAAGCCATTTTTTTTCCCCCTGTTCTAACTCATCTGTAAAAATGAAGACTGCAAGGAAGTAATATCATTACTGTAAACTAAATATAACCAATCTATTTGCACATGACTAGAGTGAGGAGACCCCATGCACACAAACACACATAGGACTTGATAGTTTGGACTCCATTTCCCCAAATCCCATTAGTATGTGGGTTCCAGAGTTCTGGGGTTGTAGTCATTATGCATTCAGAGGTCACCAGGATGAGAAAGTCTGTATTAGATGGAAAAATGAAAGAATGAAACATACAGATACGCACACAGTGTAACCATAACTAAGCAGTTACCGTTCTTGTCCTTGTTCATGACTTTCTGCCTCTGCATTTGATTTTTTTTTAAATAAAGCTGGGGGAGGGAATGTCAGCCTTTCTGTCTTTTTGCCTTTTTAAAAGTTACCAGTTTGGTTGCCTTTGGAAACAAAAGAAGAAGAAGGAGAACTATGACAGGAAATGCCAGGTCCTTTGTAGGGCTGGGGTTGTGTTTTCTGGAAAAGCACTTAAAGTGTGAGACCTGGATGTCAGCTCAAAGAGATGCATTTGGCAGGGAGCAAGTGAAGAGATATCAAAAAACAGGTCTTCACTGTACCTGCCAATGCTGCTGTCAAAGAGGCCAAGCTCTTTCCAGTGAAAGTGTTCTGACTTCAAATTAAGCTGAAGATAAGCAGATCCTGGCTTTTGGTCCATAAAGTCCTGCTGTGTGTCCTATCCCCTTCTGAATGTCTCTGGATGAGAACAGACAAGGCCTTTCCAGGGATGGCACCTATTCATCTGGTGCTTTGGCAACACTTTTCTTTCAGTGCCCTTCTTTTTACTTTTCAATGTTGATATACTTAGGAATTTGGCCTGATTTTCTTGTACTTTGTATTGTTAAGTGCCCCAGTCAGGCACGTGGGCTGCCAAACTCATTTTTTCCAGACCCCAGATTCCCTTCCAGGCAACCTGCAAAATTTCAGAAGCATGATTGGCAATACAGAGTATAACATTTTGGGGGAGGGAGGTGGCAGCCATGTATGTGACATACTTTTCCCAGCTTGCATCAATTCAAGAGAGCCTCAACCCTTCAAAAAACCAAGAAATTAGTCCCTCTCAGCCTTGGAAATGAAAAGGCAGGCCACCCTTGTTCTAGGAACAGGAAACCATTTGAACAAGTCATTTATCTAAGCAGCTGGTATTGTCTTCTCCCATTGATTGTGGCAATTGGAGAAACCATCTTGCACATCCTGTGCTACCTCAGTGACGAGCAATGCAGGAATTGTAGTCTCCAAGGTACTTATAGGTATCCTAAAAACTACCTTGTACCGCCAAATGAAATAAAACTAAATGTCTGCTGAAATCAAACAACAATTTGATGACAAGTTGAAGACTTTGCAAGATGGCCCACCTCATGTGATATTTCATTTGGTTTTTTTGTTTGTTTGTTTCTCAGTTGTATCATGCCACTTTCGTCGTGGATGCCTGGAGCCAAGTTGTTCATCCCTATGGCACATGATCTTTTAAACTGGCTGTATGCAAAGCAAGTGTAGGGTTACAGAGGTTTATTCTCTCACAATCAATGCCTAAAGTTCTAAAGATCAAGGCCCTAAGAAGCCATTTAATATTATGAGGCTCTACACTACCTTGATAATAAATGATATGCATATATATATATGATATAAGAAGTATAAATATATCGATGATTCATTCTGAGGAGAGTTCTGTTTGTCTCTCATTGCTCTCCTGCAGATTCTAACCAGGTTTGATACTTCAGAGAAATGAAAAAGAAATATTAAGAGAGATGGCCTCTGCTTGGTAGTCTCCTGGGGTTTTTAGGATGACACCTCCCTAAGTTTCCCATGGAACATATCTGAAGAGCATCAGGTTGTGGGATGGATTTATGTTACATGCAGTCTGAGCATCAGAATGGTGGAGAAGCTGGAAGAAACCGTTGCATTAAGAGTCATTATGGTGTTGTACTTACAACATTGGACTAAGTGGGAATGCTCTGGTTCAAATCTCCACTCAGGTCTGAAATGCATGGGGTAACCTCAACCACTGTGATGGAATGTATCTACAAAGGGGAGGGTGATGTGGTGGATAGCAACAGAGAGCAAGGCTATCAGGAAGGAGGGGGGGTGTTCCAGGAAGGGAAAGGAGCCAAAAGACAACACAGTCCGGAGCTGGAGCGTGGGAAGCGTAAGAGGTTCAGGATGGCCACTCCCTAGAATCTCCCAGGGTATATCCACTACTTGGAGTAGTATAGGTTTAGTCTGGCAAGATTCTGTCTATATAGTGTAAGCAATAAAAGAATTGAATTTGGATGAACTGTTTCCTTGCTGTTCTTGGACTGAGCCTGACAAGCACCCCCTGTTTCCTAGCCAAATCACAGATGACTCATGGAGATTAAAGCTGCTATGTAAGACATGTACATTTTAATTCTTCCCAGAAGTTAAATTTTCCAAGGAAGGCCCATGCTTTCAGAAATTGGGTGGCCAAGCAGGCATTAGAGAACCTTCTGTATTGTTCCAAAAAGTATGGCACGCACATTCCAGGTAGGGGAATGTATTTATTGCATGATTAAAAAAGTCAAGAGGGTCTCTGCGACCATGCAGCCTTTTTAGGTACAGCACACCACACAGAAGAAAGGGGTGAGGCTTTGATCACATTGTGGCAGGTGCCCTCTTGACTTCCCCTGCGGACACCTCTGCGCCTGGAGATTTGTACCTGCTCTTTCTACTTCAGAAAAGAATCAAGATCTTTCCCCTCAGCCAGCCTTGCTGAGTTCTATTTGGAAGACATTTTTATCTGTGTTTAATTTTATGCCTTATTGTAGATGGTTAGGAAAAAGGGGGAAAATGCGGTTAGGGTTAGGGTTTGTACAACCTCCCGGTTGTGCCGAACATGTTGCTTGCTCAAGAGGCCAAGGCTTGGTAATTAAACCAAGCTTGTCGATTGGTAGCCTGAGTCAAATGCCTCAGCTGACGCAGATGTTTGATTTTGCCTGTGTGCTTTGTTCAAAAAGAGGCTTCAGATACCTCCTGGCAACCAAAACAGGTTCTGTGGCGAAGACATCCCTTTCCCACAAAACATCTGCTCGGTGCCAGGTTCTAAGTGCTATGGCAGCTCTGACAAGACATAAAAAATTAAGCAATTTTTTTTTTTGGTTATAAATGGAATGAAATATGTAAACAGATAAGAGGCATGGTGCAGTTTATTCCTCGCGCTACTTAATTTGATATTAAATCCCATACATTTTTATGTCACCTATAAATTTTTCTCAGCACTTCAGATTTCAGTACTGACAGCTCGTAACTGCAGACCCTGTCAATTTTCAAAGATGGAGGCTGAACTTGAGGGCTATCAGGAATAGTTCTGAACCCAGGAATGGAAGAGGAAAGTGGTGTCTTTGGCATAAGTAAATTGGTGAGGCATTGGATTGGAAATTCAGCAAGGAAATTTAGATCTGAACTAGACTGTTTCTACTTAAATTATGCTAAGAATTGCCTGGTGCAGAAAGCATGAAGTTAGTTTACATATTCTGGGAGTCTGTAAGTTCTGCTGGACTGTCATAAGGACTAGAAACTGAGGAAGTCATCACAAATGCTTTTCATGTTTAGAGTGTAACATAGAAACTAATCCATAATCTATTCTGACTTTGCCATTAAATGGGAAGCTGCAGGTGCTTAAGAGAAAATCAGAACTATTAAGAATTAGATTGTTATTAAAGACTAGATTAAACAGAGAATTAAACAGAGAAAATCAATTATTCATAACAGGGAGGTCAAATAATTTATAGCATCTATTTTATTTCAGTGGACATTTCTTAATTAGTGTCCCAAAGTGATGTATTTTCATTTGCTCTTTCCTTGTGCACTTTATTGTACTATTGAACTGTTGCTATGGATTTCTCGCTGTTTTTAGAACTGTACTTAGCTTATTTTTGTAGCTGTTGTCCTGTACGCTGCCAAAACTTTGCACACAGTTCCATCTGTTCCATGGAGCTTTTAACATGCAAAGTGCTATACAACTTTATCCCGTTTCATGCACATTCTACTTTTGCAGCATTTAAAAAAAAAAAAAAAAGGAACAAACTTTAAGGCTTTGTTCACACAGCACATTCAGTCCTAAAGCCAAGTAATCAAAATACAATTATTTCGGAAGCTGCTATCCCTATGCGCCTAATATGGTCTGGCTTGTATCACATTCTTCAATGTGCTGAACCACCCAACCCCATTTTAATCCAGTCTGGGGCATTATTGCAAACCCAGACTATAAATGGCTTTCATGGTATCTATTCCTCTCTTTCTTTCTCTTTCTGCCTCTCTCTTTTAAAAAAAAGGATTCAAAGCAAAGCCCCGGGCAGTGAAGAAGGAGTAGAAAGGCAGAATTGATTGTTGCTGGCTATATCAGCTGGGAATTCAGAGGTCATCAAGGTGGGTATGTTTGATTTAGGGCTCATCTTCACATCTCTCTAACTGCAGCATGAAGATGCCCCACTCATCATTTCTAAAAAAAACTTATCCTCATGAAGTTGCCTTCATTCATGTCAAGCCTGCAACAGAGGCAGCTTAATTTAGTCTTCTGCTGCTCCAGTTTTAAAGTAGTATTTTCCTCTTCTCCCAACATAATTATGGCTGTGGATACAATATATGATGCCTCATTGATGATTGGTTACTTGAAGCTCTTAGTGCTGGGGCTCTAAGTTAAGATTAGGAAGTTGAAAAAACCAGACTGTTACAAAGAAAACTGCACAGATATGCCCATAAAGTCAGCAGGAATGAAACAGATACACTCAGAAGGCACATTCCTTCTCCGATCGCTGGGCACCACCCTCTATGGCCATTCTGGTTTGGATTGCAGGAGACACTAGACACCTGGCTTCCACAGAGGCATCTATTCATACTATGCCTAACGCTGTCCAGTAACTTGTTTTAAACCAGCTGTTTTCTGGCTGTCTTTGTCTGGACCCAGAATATAAGCAGGGTCAGAATCTTTCATTCCAAGGGATGCTGAGAATTGTAGTTTGAAGAGTGGGGAAGAATTCTTGGACAGAAGTCTCACTGCTTCATTCAAGTATCATTCCTAGAATTACAGAAGCCATTGGAGTTGGGTGGCCAATACATTTACATAAAATAAAATTAAAATAAAATAAAATAAAAACTATATGTTGCCATCGGAGGGTAGAATAATTCCATTATCGGAGCTGAAGACCTGGCTCTGCCATCTGGCCTGGGGTGAGGAGGGGGATCATCAAGTGTGGGGTTGGCTAGTCCCTTAGTGGCCTGGTGTTGCTGCCTTGAACCATTGGCCTCCTGGATTTTTTCCCTTTTATTTTTGTGAATGTGAATTGTTATAGGTTTTAATTGTATATTTATTTATTGTTTTAACTTCTTGTGAGCCGCCCAGAGTCCCCCATTGGGGGGAGATGGGTGGGGGACAAATTTAATCAATCAATCAATCAATGGATGGGTACTGCTGGCAGAGGATTACCATTGTTAATGATACAGTATTGAAGTTCATAGAGAGGCCTTAGTGTTGGAAGTGATTCACACTGTTAGGAAGTTTCTGCCTTTCTGTTAAAGAATTCCTTCTTCCCCAGAATCTGTGGACAAATTAAAAAAGGACCATATCAGATTCCAGCCCCCCAGTTTAGAATGTTTTAAAATTTGAATTACAAACAGTATCAAATGGTGACACGCCTGCCGATAATGGGGATTCAGTCCTTTTCATGTCCTGTTGCAGTCCTTAGGGAAATCCCTGCTCTGAAGCAGATACTGCTGGAAAGGAAGCCCCCTTTGATATCAGTGAGGAGTTTTCTCCTTTTGTAAATACCACCTTTAGATGAAAGATGTTCCTGAGGGCACCAGGAGAGGGTGAAATTTCTTTTCCTTACTTTGATTCCCATACTTCTTAATTCCTTCCAGCAAAACCAAGATATCTGAATGGTTGGGTACCTGCTAATAAGTTCAGGTTTTGGAAACAATCATCACCAAACCATTTATGGTCCTGAGCACTACATTCTGAAACTATCCCTGGTGCTTGGAACTGATTAATAATTAGGTTCCCTCCAGCTAAAAAGAATTTAGCCTGCCAGGTCAGCCTATTCAGGAGTGAATGATTATTGTAGCAAGCTATAATATTGGATTGAGAATCCAGCCATTGCTCAGAACTACTACTTGTTTACTCTTAGTTTATTAACAAGACTTATCTGCCAGGGCCAGACTTTACACACTGGGATAGACAAATCCCCTATATTACCAAGAGTCAAAGACCTGTTGGCTGTCCTCACCTGGTTTGGCCCATCTGCTGAGACAGTTTACTGGGGTGTGGCCGTTGCACGTGTTACAGCTACTTGGAGCCACAGGTGAGAGCTGAGGGCCAGGTGGAGACCAAAGGTGAATGAGTAGCTCTATAAAGGGCACAGCAGAGCTACTACCCTCCCTGGACACCCTATACATACCAACTGACAAATGTAAACAACTTCAAATTCTTGGGAAGCATAATCTCGAGCAATGGGTCTTTGGACAAAGAAACTGACTCCAGGATCAGCAAGGCTAGCCAGGCACTGGGGTGGCTGTGTACTACAGTACTCAATCCACACAACATCCATGTCTCCACAAAGCTGAAAGTCTACAGAGCTGAGGTTATCCCTTTTTTCCTATATGGATGTGAGTCCTGGACTCCATACTGAAGGCACATCAAGGAGATATTTCACATGCGTGCTCTCCTCTCCATCCTTGGCATTCATTGGCAAGACTGTGTCTCTAACCTGGGGGTCTTGGATCGCACAGATTCCACCAGCATTGAGTCCCTCAGCAGAGCCCAGATGCAGTGGGCTGGGACACGTCATCAGAATGGACGTATGCCTCGCCAGTTGCTCTATAGTGTACTGGAGTCTGGGAAGAGACCTTGAGGTCGACCACGCAAGTGCTACAAACACCGTGAAAGAAGTCCTATGCCACTATGACATCCAGCCAAGGGAACTCGAAGCTGCAGCTGCAGACAGAACCTGCTGATGAGCCCTGTGTTATGAAGCCTCCATTGGCTTTGAAGACAGGCACCGCCAAAGACTGACAGAAAACTGTGAGTGGCATCACAGAATAACACCCACGGTTTCTACAACAATGGACTTCCAGTGCCCCAATTGTGCTAGACTCTGTGCTTCCAGACTGGGACTGCAGAGCCCCTTCGTGTCCACAGATGAACTGCACAACAGCGTGTCTTCTTTGAACCTGAAGGACTACCAACAAACAAGATTTACATGTATAAGCTGCTCCTATCAAAATTGACTCTGAGCAGCCTACAAGACCCCATCTTTGTACATTACAATTAAAAATGAAAACACAAATCAATAAGAAAAAAGAAACAAAATGTAACAAATGTAAAAACTGGGAACACCAAATTGAGAAGACCAACAATTAAAACTTACTTGCCAGAGGCAGCTGACATAGCATTCCAGTCCCTGTAGCCTGATCTAATAGCCATGTTTTAATGGAATCTCTGAAGATGGGTGGATGGGCATTCTTATGTCTATAGGCATGTTATTCCAGAGGAGTAGCTATTTGCCATTCAGACTGTGCAAAATGCAATGCCTGACAGAAGAAGTGTTAGTTGGGAGGAACTGGGACACTGGAAAACCATTCCAGAAACAGCCAACAGCGAAACATTTGCCAAGCATACTGTGTGGACATTTCCATGAAGTCCTCATTCAAGGAAGATTTACTTTGTATTACGGAATAGTCTCTACAAAAAACAGCATGCACTAGAGCAGTGTTTTTCAAGCTTGGCGACTTTAAGATGTGTGGGCTTCAACCCCCAGAATTCCCCAGCCAGCTTGTTATGGAGCTTCCACTGGCTTTGAAGACAGGCATCACCAAAGACTGATAGAAAACTGTGACTACTGCCACAGAATAACACCCACAGTTACTACAACAATGGACTTCCAGTGCCCCAATTGTGCTAGACTCTGTGCTTCCAGACTGGGACTGCAGAACCACCTTTGTGTCCACAGATGAACTGCACAACAGCATGTCTTCTTTGAATCTGAACGACTACCAATAAATAAGACTTGCTGGCTGGGGAACTCTGGGAATTGAAGTCCACTCATCTTAAAGTTGCCAAGCTTGAAAAACACTGCATTAGAGAAATCAGCGTACAACATGGTACAAGGGAAAATGGTTTGCAAAAACTGGTGATTAGGTCAACCCCCCCCCCCACATTTATGCATTTATACAATTTTAAAATTGCTTTCTAATACTAAAAAACAAATCCCTAACTGCAAACAAAAATATGTTTGGAGGAATGTGCTCAAAATGCATGTTTTTTTCCCCCACTTAGCACATCCTTTCTAAAAGAACACACACAGGGAATGGGAACAGCTAAGGGAACAACTTACCAATTAACAGTTACTGGAATGAGCCAAACTGAATTTATGAATTAAAACATGAAAAACAAAGAGAAATTGAAATGGGCTGATTAGTGAAAACAAAAGGCTGAGTAAAACCAAGTTGATGGATGGATCTGGACATCCCTACCAAAGGGCTCCTTCAAGTCTTGTACCACCACCTGATGTTATTTTCATTTTTAAAAATCAGCAACAATTGTGCAGGATGATGTTAAGTATCTACAGCAGCCTTCTCCAAATTGGTCACCTTCTAGATGTGTTGGACTACATTTCCCATTTTCCTAGTGATTGGGTTTGCAGGCTGGGGAGAATGGACATGACAATGGAGTACATTTGGAGGCATCAGGTTAGGGATGGCTTTTCTAGAGCAAAATGTAGCAGCTATTTTTGCCATTATTAAGCCTTGCAAGTATGAGAAAGTATGCCTGAGAAAGCAGCAACATTGCAGGGAAGTAGTAAAACACTGTGCTGTTCTTGGGCTGGGACTTTTCAACTTGTCTCTCCTCTTGAAACAAAATTGATTTCTAAGGTTCCTTGAGCTGTAACCTACTCAGAGATCACAGAGAGTATTGGGTCAGATCCCATTTTTCTTGATTGCTTTTGTGGAGACACATGGGTAGGCTGAAAATGAGTGCTCTGGTTCTAGGAACTCAGAAAATGCAACAAATGAGTGAAGTCACTCTAACCAGCAAGACTTCTAAACTCTTAGCTACAACACAATTTTCACCTTCCAAAATATGTCTTTTTAATAAAAATTATTCCCCACTCCTTCTAAAAAAAAGACTATTTTTAAAAATCAACTTTAAGACATTTTTCTAGTCACTGCATCCTTTTTAATAACAAACTCTCCTTCCACATTTCCATATCTTATTATTATTATTATTATTATTATTATTTAATCTGGATCCTACTGGAGCAGTAGCGATGTCTGATGGCTAAATATGTTTCAGTCTACTTTTCACATTTTTGGGTGCAATGTGTAGCTTGGGCTGTGCTTAATGTCGTTAAGTGTTAGGGCCTTGTTTAATTTTTAGAATATTTAGATTTTTGAATATTAAACAAGGAAACAAATAGGTCTATGTCATAATCTTTGAAAGGCTGCTTTGCTTTGCTTTGAAGAAATGTTGAATGGAGCAATGCCTTGAAGCTGTTTCATGAAGCAATTTGGTCCCCTCACCTGTAAGTCAGAGTCTGTTAAAAATAACATTTGCTGCCATTTTGTGACATCTAAAACAGCTATCACTCTGCTAATGGTAGGGAGGCCTTGCAAGATGATGTACATAAACCGTCTCTGCCAAGAAAATCAATCCCCCCACCCCCAGAGCCTATGAGCTATAAATGGGAACAAGCTTGTCTCTCAGGAGATGGAAGAGAATCTGAAATTTCTGGCTATTGGCCACAACCAAACAAGGTTAGATCCACAGAGCAGCCAGTCAACAGAACAGCCAAAACAAATAATTAAGAATTCAAGCTTACTTCATTCCTGCGAAAGAAAAACATGCCAAATGAAGGCAAGTCTAGCTTCAAATTCAATTTCCCCACAAAACATTTTCAGGGGCTCCTTGTTTGCATCCACACAATATATGATAGTCTCTGGTTGCCTAGGAATGTAAACTCCTTTAAAAAAAAAAAAGGTGAGATTTTATCAGCTCTCTTTTTATCCATTTGGAAAATAAGCCTCACACATCATTATTCTACCATTTCAGAGAAAAAGGTTGAATGTTTTCACTAAGCACAACAGCTGCTTCTTTTGTAAGAGCCAGATTTCACTAGTGAGGATGGCAAATTCAGTATTCCTCATTTAACACTAATTGCTCAGGCTTAGATTGTGGTTATTTTCTCCAACATGTGTAAATTAATTCAGTGGCAGTAAGGACAAAAGAGTGAACCTGGCTCTGGAATGGTGAGAAAGAAAATTTGGAACAGGCGGCAGAGGCTATGTAGCTGGGTCTGCATGTGATGTCGGAGTCCGCTGGAAGAGTTTAAATGTTAACATAGGGACACTGAAGCCATGTTAAATATGCAGAAATAAATAATAATTTGGGAATTGTGAGGTGTGAAAGCTTCCTACCTATTGAAAAGGCTCTGCTGATGCCCACCAAGTGCCAAAGAAGAATTTGGGCCTAGTGGTTTCTTAGATTAGTTTTTAATAACCCCTGGGTCTTCTTCGCGTGACAGAAGGGTATAGTGGAAAATATGCAATCTTTTGAAGTGGTGCAATCACAAGCAAGTGCCTCTTTTCTACACTGGAGCTGAATTTTACACAAGGCCATTTCTGAGGGGGCCTTGTGCCAAATATTCTATGGGGTCTTCTTGGCCAATGTATCCTGCTTGGTTTCTCTGACTGTGGTGCAGGGCAACAATGAAAACACTGGAGTTTTGCACTGTGGGGAAATGGAATGGTGGATCATAGGCTAGGCAACACTTTGGATTCAAAAGGAAAACCAACAAAAACCTTACTAGCCTACAGGGTTATGAGCCTGCCTTCTGTGGCTGCTCTACAATCGCAGGGGTGGGGGTGGGGGTGGGGGTGGGGAAACAGAACTGACTTAGTTAATTTGTATGTACTCCAACGACATTATGTTAATATTACAACAGATAATGCATTTGTTATTTCTAAGGAGTTTCTCCTGAGGCCTCTAGACAAATGGAAGAGCAAACTTGGAGAGCTTAGAAACTGCTTATGTTTGCATTATTTATCTCTCAAGATGAAACATGCAGGGAAAGAGCCCTGTTTGTTTCTGTGTGGGCTCCTGCGACAAATAACAACAGGTAAATTGTATGTCCAGGAAGTAAACCTGTACATTCCTCACAGGTCACAACTCAACAAAACAAAGCACAATGTATCTTCCATGAGGTACATTTCTGAAATATTTTAAAAACCCATTTAAAACGTGTCTGAATCCCTTTATATATCCAGGGCCTCCAATGTTTCTTGGTTCGCTAGAGCCCGGATTTCTCCTCTTCTGTCTCTCTGTTGCTGTGATTACATGACACATTTAGCCAGATGAGTTAAATAGTCAGCAGTTGCATTTGCATCCATGCCAAATGCTGTTAGTGTTGGTTAGTGTTACCTTGCTTAGGTTTTGGTGTGTTTTTTTTTTGTGGCTCAATATGTTCTGGGAACTCATCCAATTTAGTTGGCTGATGATTCAATGTATTGTGCAAACCCAGAAATGAATTATGTCAATAACCAAGGTAACTGTGATTGCAAACCCAGCCAGTGTGATAAACCAGTAAAATAAATGGGAGGGACTTCAGTACCTTCCTCCAGTTGCCCCTCTTCATTAGAAAGGCCTATATAATTCAATAATATAATATTATGTTTGACATGCAAAACCACCAATTCCGGTTTAAATCCTGATGTTTCTAAGTAGGATGGGGAAATGCTAGAGGGCTTCTGTCAATCAATGTGTGCGTAAAAGTGGACTCGTTTGACTAATGATGTGATGTGGGGTAAGGCAGCTCTACATTTTTTCTTTAGAAAGTAGTGAAAATAAGGATCACAGGAATTGTTCATGGTTACCTTTGGAGTGGAATATTCCTTGTACTTTGCCATACCTCAACCCACATTGTTATATGAGGGGGTGGGGCTACTGATTACATAGTGACATTACATGCAATATGTTGTACTGAAGTAGAAGGAATTTGCTCATTGGATCATGTTCTAATTTAAACAGAGGGTCATCAATAGTGAATGCATGTCAAATATTGTATGGAGTACTTTGGTGGTAATGCAACCATTCTAGGATCCTGAGGTCTACTGGTACTACTGTATTGGGATGTTGCTAACTATAAGTAAAGTATAACCAAATCCAGATTACTAAAAGAAAATGCAGATTACAAATAAAATGTATAGATTATTGGAATAATGTATGATGTTCTCCCTCAGTTAGTGGCTTCTAGATAATTTGAACTATAACTCCTAGAATTTCCTGGCAACAAGAACTTTGACAGGGATTGATTCATTTCCTGAGGCTTCTATGCCACTGCAATTACAGCTGACTCTGAGCCACTTGCACTTCAATTTATAGTAATAGGTTCAAAATATACCATAATATAATGCCACTTAATAGTGTAATATAATACAGCACCAAGGAACAATCCATAACCATCAGTGAAAAACACCCCTATCTAGATCTCAGTGGCCTTCCAGAATCCTTGCAGAATTGGGACCATTCTAATCTTTGTGAATCCAGATAAGAGGGCAGTGATAGAGAAGACATGCTTCAGTGCTCCTGATCATGACACTCTGTAAAGTTGTGTCAGCACTTCAAGGTAGACCAGGCTAGGAAACCAAAGTTATGAATTAGGCATGCTACTTTTATTATAAAGTCACAGTAACAGAATCTGAATGCACCTCCCCTCTCCCTCTCTTTATCCACAAGAGAACTAGGGAGGGTCAAAGAGATGCTTTATCAAATTACATTTCTGCCTTGGACTCAAATTCTTTTGTTTGACCGTTGTCTTGAGCTCCTGTTCTTCCAGCTCTTCCTCCTGTTCCTCAGGGTTACTTTTAAAGCCCATTACAGGTTGGGACCTTGGCAAGTCTTCCCTTCCTGTTTTTATTAAGTGGGCAGATGCCACTTAAGAGTAGGCAGTCTCACTGATATCCAGGTCCTTAACCATGAAGGGTTTTAAAGGTCACAATCAGCACCTTGAATTTCACCCAGAAGCCAACTGGCAGCCAGTACAACTCTCAAAACAGAGATGTCACACAGGCAAATTGGATTATTTCTATTGTTAGTTAAGCTGCTGCATTCTGCACCAGCTGTAACTTCTGAATGGTCTTCAAGGGCAGTCCCACATTGAGTGTCTTGCAGTATTCCAACTGATCAAGGTGATCAAGGCATGTGGAATTACAAGCAGGGCCTTCCAGTCAGAAATGGATGTTACTAACGCACAGGATGGAGTTGCTCAAAAGCCCTCCTGGCCATAGCTACTACCTGCTCATGTAAAAGAGGGTTAAAGAGAATCCTAGGACATGACTTCTTCCTTTCCATCAATTGAAATTGCTCAGTCTTGAAGGAGGAGAACCAGTGCAAAGCAATACTTCTCACTTATAACCCTTGAAAGTAGTCCAGTTGGATAGCATGATCAATAGTACTGAAGGCAGCTGAGACGTCTAGCAGAATTATGATGTTCACATTCCTCCAACATTATCCCCACAGGTCATCCACAAGAGAAATCAAACCCAAGATCTGGGTTCTATGCTCAGACCCTGATAGAAAAGGGCCCAGATTCATCCACTTCACCAGGGCCCTCATCAGATGTAGGCCCTCTACCCATTCAACCCCCTTCTCTCCAAAGGGGAAGTTGAAATTTGGTTAATAGTAATCAAAAACAGCTAGGTCAAACAATATTTTGAGGAGGGGATGTACCACTGCTTCCTTCTAGGGAGTCAGTGCCACTCCCCTCATTCAAGGATGCATCAACCACTGCCCTGACCCAACCTCCTGTTACTTCCAAGTCACAGGTAGCAAAGCTGATGTTGCAGAGAATCCCATCTACTTCCTCTGGACCAAGTAAGTTATAATCCTCCCGGATGCTGATTGTGTTACTCTATGAGATTTCTCACCTTGAACAGCCATCTCTGAGTGAATATGAGTGATTTTACTTCCAGATATCTAACAATTTTATCATAGCAGCCCATTAAATGCTCTTCCACCCCATCCTTCCCTAAAAGGCTCCAGGTTACACTATAAAGGGCTCATAGTCAGCAACCTGTGGAAGTATAAGAGCAGCAAAACTTCCCTGCTCTTACTGCACAGTGTAGGCTCAAACTTGAGCTCTTACCCATTGTTGTTCAGTCGTTCTTACCCATGTTCAGCCATATTTTCTGTTTGTCTTTTACCAGTATCACTCTATGGATCTCCTTTGTTGCTTCATCTCCCAGAGCTCCTCAGTAAACCAGGAGTAACCTTGGCTTGGTGAGCAGGGAGAAATCGCGCAGGTACAATCCAATCAAGAGCCCCAGTCACCTCCATGTGCCAGAGGCTGATCAAAGTCTCGACAGAACTGCCCACCAGCTCCATGGAATTCTTCAAGCATTCAATCAAGTAGATCCATTAGCTATCTGGGATGGCCCATCAATTTGGTTCCCCCTTGGCCTGGAGATTGGTTGCACTGGTCAGCCCCATAGTAATCAGAGAGTGATCTGACCATGGCAAAGGACAAATATTAAGATTGTCTACTTCAGATCACATTGTACCTGTTCTGAGACAAAAAGCAAACCTAATGTGTGGCCTCAAACATGTTTCACCCTCAGTTACTTGGGATAAGCCTAAGCCTTGCATGGCTTCCTAGCATTATAAATTGTGAAACACCATCATCAACCAGATGGTAAGGTCAAGCACAGTGGGATGCCACCATACAACAGGGAGTCCAGTATAGCAGCAGGAGTTTCAATTTGATCCTTGAGCCCAGCTTTTAGAAATAAGGCTTCATATCTGGTTATCGGTGGATCACCATCTCTGGTCACCTGCAGAACATCCAAATGATACTTGCCACCAATCTTCCCTGCTCTTAGCTCACAGCTAATTCCAGACCCAAAACATAGAGGGACATATTTCTGAGAGAGGAACATCCCCCTCCTCACCTACCCGGGCCTCAGGGATGCAAGCAGGCCTGCCCTTCCATCCACAATTAGGTGATAGATAAAGAGAGATTTATTCCAGGCAGAATTGGCATTCTGCAGCAGTAGCTGGAGCCCAAGGCTCCTCAGGTGAGGGCAGGGAGCAAGAAGTGGGAATTAGCCTTGCATGTCCAATCTTCCTTTCCTGAGTCTGGCCACCCCTTCCCTCCCACCATATCTCCCTTTGCCTGTCCCTAACCTTTCTTCATCCCTTCATCTTTTCCCCTTTCACACTCCACAGTCCCTGATATCTGCCCACACCTGTTTGCAGTTATAGCCTATACATCCTACCTTAATGTCATATGAATCATGGATACCCATTTTCTGTACTGTATTTTTAAATATGCACCTGAAATCTAAATAAACATATATTTGGGGAAACTGTAAAAATAGATTTAAGAAACCTCCACCCTTTGAAAACTTTGTAAACCCCACCTCCTCTTTTGTGGACTTTCAGCTAGTTCCTGCTTTTTTCCTATTTTTTCCATCAGATTCTTTTATCACTTTTGGTAGGGAACCCATAATATTCAGAGCATATTATGCATTAGCATTTTTTTTTCATGTGTCACATAGCTGGCTGGTCTGAACGGAATGCCAAGCAATTGTTAGGTGGTTAAGTTTAACCATGATTAATGAACACAAAGTTCAAAATATACTTTACCAAGCTGACATGTTCTCATTTGCCTTTATAAAAGCTAACCACAATTTAGGTCAAATGGCACATAGAACCATAGTTAATGTAAAACCCAAACCTTCCAATTTGCATCTTGGATCTAGGCTGCAAGCTCAGGGGGAGGATAGGTTGTACCGAAATGTAGTCATTGTTGTAATGTTTCTTTGCTTTCTCCATTGCTTTGTGGTCATGCAATTATACAGCATTTTGGAATGACATCGTTGCAGTTTGCTCAAAGCACACATTCATCAACATTCCCAGTCAACCTGCCTTGACACGGAGCATACGAATACAAAGAATGAAACTCTTCAAAATAAGCAGGTTGGGCATGAATTTGCCAAGGCTAAATTTTTGAAATAGAGATGACATCAGCTTTTCATCACCTTCAAGAACTGATATGACCCCTTGACAAACCTTAACTTCTTAGCATCTGCTCTATCTGCTTAGTCTCCACCAACACTTTTTTACCTTTTGAATTTTATTCCAGACACGTTCTTTATCACTTTTCCTTCCTTCGAGGGTGTCCATGGCATCTGCCATTAGTGACTGCAGCTGTGACACCAAGATAAAAATTATCGGAATGGAATTCACACAGAAATAACTTCCCTAAATACCCAGATTAAAAGCTAATTAAAAAATCATTTGTACGCTGATGATTTTATTGTTCATCTTTTGCACAATGAGCATCATCATCATCACTTTTTCCCCCCTTGGACTCATCCACATTTTGATTTTTGTTATTGTGGGATAAATAATGACCCCAAATAAGTAAATATGCATAGTAGAATATGAGCTTTAGTATAGGACTTTTTTGTTGTTGTTGATAATCAGGTTTATAACAATTGCATTTTTAATAAATATTCAATATTTGTGTTCTATAGTAACACTGAAAAATTAGAACATTTAAGTCCCATTAATTTCACTATGACAACTGAGTGCAGGCTCATTTCTTCTACTAAAATTAGAATGAAACTAAAATATATAGCAGACTGGACAGTAGCCGTGGGAAGGATTTTTTGTATTTTTAAACCATTCGCTTTCAGTTATTTATTTGTTTATTTGTGTTTATATATATTTTTCACATTTCTAAGGCCATCAGCTTGTCAATGACTCTGGACAATGTACAGAATTAAAAACAAGGGTGTAAAACAACCATCACAAGCCAAAAAAGGAGATGGTCAACTTGGTGGAACAAGCTATAAAGCCCCTTACTTAGGGAGCCTGCATCGCACCCTAGTCCAGAGCCTGGGGAAAGAGTCAGATACAGGTAGTCCTCATTTAGTGACCACAATTGGGACTGGCAACTCAGTTGTTAAGTGAAGCGGTCACTAAAATCAACATCATGATTTTACAATCTTACTTCAGCTTTCCTTTGCTTGATAGACCTGTGAAGGTTGTAAATGCAAGGACTGGTCACAACGTTATTTTTTCATCACTGTCATAACTGCAGACACTCATTATCGGGACTGTTGCTAAATGAGGACTACCTGTATTCAAGATACATTTAAAGTAAAGTAGAATCAGGGCCTTTTGAATCTCTGGGGGATACTGTTTCAGAGGTCAGGGGTGATAGAGAAGGCACATCTCCTGTGTCTTATCAGATGAGATTTCTTAATGGTTGGGACCTGGAGCATTTCAACTCTGTCTGATCTTATGGGGCCGGCAGAATTTTTTTTTCTAATTAAAATTGCGCCCCATCAGATATTTCCTGCCTTGCATGGAAATATGGACAGACACCATATGTGTCTTTCTATGTTTCTTCCATAGGGTCAGTAGCCTGATTAAGCTGGGAACCTGTAAACTGTAGCCTCAGTCTGACTTTGCATATCACGCTAAGATTTATTTGGTTTTAATTTAGTATGTTGCATGAATCCAACCACTGTCCCTTATTCAATAAACAGGTCAAACAAACCATGATTTAATGCAATTTGTGAACCCAACTTCAATCTGATTCAGCCCTATATTTAAAACTGTTCTTATAAACCTGTTTATAAGGATTCTTCTGTTTATAAACCTCCTTCTGAATTATATCTAGTTGTGCCCTAAGAAATATTAGTTTATTCACTGTAGAATATTCAGCTTGGGCTTCTGGTACTGCCAAGTTTAATAAAGAAGGCTTGAAAGCTTTGCAGACACGCTAGAGATGATTTGCTGCAATTCTATCCTTGAAAAGGTTATTGGGATTTCCAGAAGGTGAAGTTTGCAACTGGAAGAGCTAGTTTTAAGTACTGTTTTCACAGCATGTGTTTAAACTGTGATGTATGGCTTGGTCTGTCACCCTTCCCAGAAGGAAAAACCAGACACAGCTCATTTGCATATCATAATTAATTTAAATGCATGCAGTGTTAAAATTATCCCTTGTAACAGTTTGAAGTACAGCTTGGGATTCTGTTTTATATCAGAAGGACTGATATATTAAGGAAGGGTCTACTTCAAACTGTTACAAGGGATAATTTTAACCAGTTTTAATGATCAGGGGCTACACTTAACATTTTTGAGAGGAGCTAAGAGCTGCAGTGGGTGGAACGGTGTAAATACAGGCAGGATTAGGATGCTGTTTCACCCCTTCCTCAAGGTTTTCTTTACTTTTAAAATGTGAATTAAACCTCAGTAGTACAACTCTGTATTTATCCTCTTGAAAGATTCACACATTGCATTCTGTGGCTGGGCAGGGCCCCGAGAGCCACAAAAATGTGGGTTAGGGACCACATGTGTCCCTGAGATTATACGTTGCTTAACCAAGAGCTAAAATGAGATACAGCTTTCCCCTTTTTGAAGGCTTCCTTTATGGAGGAAACATTGGATTTAATCACTAGTCTAGTCTCTCAGGTTTATATAGTGCACACCCAGTACACAAAGTATGAAAGCTGAGTGGCTACATCAGAAATGAGCTCCTTGAGAAGTGAGTTTGTGATACACAAGTTGTAGACCTTAATAAGATGAGGAAAGTTAGTCTGTTGACATTTTTATCCATCCTTGGAAGACTGGAATCCTATCACTGAACTGAATTCTGTTGACCAGAGGGGATACTCAGATTCCTCATCCAACTGAAAGGAGGAGAAGGACACTTGCATATTTTCTGAAAAGGGTACAATGTATTAGTGAAGCTGACATGTATCTTTAGATGTGTGGATTTAATTTACAGGAATTAATAATGGCATTTTGTTTTTTAAAAAGATGGCTCCTATTGAGATGTGCAGCTCTCAGTTTTATGAATAAAGCCTTGTTTCCTTCTTTCCTCTCTTCTTGGCCTCCTGTCTTAAGCCTGAAAGTCTTTATTTAACTGTCTGAATCAGCAAATTTTGGTTATTCTGTTTGGAATAAGCCAGGATTTCAACAGAGTTTAAAAACTAGTTTAAAAGCCTGGCTTGTTAATCACAGGAAACTACAGTCCTTTGAAGATTTCCTGGCTTGTTGTATGTGGGGAAGAGAGGGGAGAAAATACATCAGGATATTGCACACACACCTATTTCCTTACATAGAGATGTCCATGTCTGCATGATGAATGTCAGTATATTTGAGGAAAAGATCAAAAAAGAACAGGGGGCTAGTTCACCCAAAATGCTAAGCCTTCTGTGATTTGTTTGGCTTTCAATTTACTGTGTTGTGTGATCTCAACCAATGCAATTTCTAAACCATGGTGTGGGGTTTGAGATGTTGTACAAACCCAGCCAACTGTGATTTACACCATAAATCATGGTTAAGGAAAGCATGACTTAGTGTGATGTGCAAATCCAATTAGAGATTCAGTTTGGCCTTGGTTCAGTTTGGTCTCTATCATGGAACAATCCATATTAGCTTCTTAGTTCTGAACAGGCTTTCTAACTTTCCAGATTTTTGATACGATCAGCAAAATTAAATTCTGTAAGCTTATAAATAGGATTAGATCTAAAATCCTGACAGTTTCGTTTGATTTTCCAGGCTCTGACCTACTCTGACGTTTATATGTTTACTGCAAGAAAAATAATGCATTCCTTTTTCCATCAAAAAGTGGCAATCCTAATTTTGAAGTGTATGGGGTAATCAAGTTCAAATGGAGTTTAAGTTAAGAGGACATAGTGAAAATTACCACTAAATAAGTAGGCTTCATGCTTTCAGCATATTAGTAGAACTGGCAAACAGCACATTTTTCAACACTAGGAATATTTCTATAGTACCAAAAGCAGATGAAAATCTCAGGGCAAACTGACTGCATTCCAGCATAATTAGGTTATAGAATTCCCTACCATTACATATCATGATAGAATGTATTTAGAAAGTAAGGCAACTTAATGGAAGATTACTCTGCTAATGGCTACTAATTATCAAAAATAGTTGATCATATAATGCCAAATGCTACGATACAACACTGGCAAAAGCTATAGCCTTTGGTGTAGGTATATAAGAATTCATCTTCAGACAGGATAGACTACTTACTCATCTGGTCCTGAATTGTCTACTCTAACTTGTTGTCAATTTCTGGGATCTCAGGCAAAGCCCTTTTCCATCATCTGTGCTACTTGGTCCATTTTAATACAAAATGCTACAAACTTCCTAATTTCATTAACGTGACATACTTAATGATCCTTTATGGTCTTCCAGACTTCATTCCCAAGTGTGGCAATAATAGGACAAGACCAGACTAATTTGATATGGTGTGTGGATGCCTGAGAGAAAATAAGATCAAGTGCAGTCTGAGCTTTGGGGTAGTTGGAGAAGCTAGAGGAAATGGTTGAGAAACCAGGAGAGCTGTTGTGATATGGTTAGAAATTTGGACTGGGGATTCCCCACTAAACTATGAAGGAGGTTCAGGGCCATTTTAAAGGGGTTGCAATTTATATAGCTGCATTAGGCCCCAGAACGGTATCCCCTGCAAACACAGTGGCAGGAGGAAGTGGAGTAGAGGTGTAAATGTGAAGATGTTATAGTTGCCTGCCTCTGTAACTCTGACCCTGAGAGAGTATCTGATGCTGACAGGTTTTCAGATGGGCAGGTTCATCCCCAGGTCAACACAGCTCCCTGATCTACCAACAGGTAGATCAGACTGATAGGAGTTTTGGGAAGGGTCATGTTCACATGTAGACTAACACAGCTCCATGTTAGCTAATAGGTAGAATCAGGCCATTTTGTTAAACAGGATATTAAGTTGCAATGAGCATTGCTGCTCTGTTCCCAGATCATTCTGTCAGTGTAAAGGGCTATTGCTTCTAAAGCACACTTCCATAGATCCTCCTCTTCCATCTCTGCAATTTTAATATAGAGCTATGTGTGTACAAAGGGGGCCTCCAAATGTGGTGTTGCACTGGGTTCCCCAATTTCTTTTTTTTTCTTTATAATATTTTATTGAGATTTTAAAGATACATATTTAAAGGTTAGAAATGAAAAGAAAAATTTGGAATACAAAATATAAAGAAAAAGAAAAGAAAAGGTGAGATAAAGTAGAAGAAAAAAAGATATGAAAAATAGATAACTTCCAATCTATCTCTGGTCTTAGAAATAGTAAGGCTATCATAAGTGCTAGTTTTTAATACATTAAATAGGAATAATTCTTTGTCTAAATATATCCCATTACATTTATAATGCCCCCCTCCCCAATTTCTTAAACAGTCACTGAGTGTACCGCATGACCCTAAGCAATCCTTCTCTCAGCAGGATCTATCCAGAAGCACCAACTCTTTATCCTATTGACTACTAGAGTACTAGCAAGGGAGACAGCAAGGGAGAGACTCCCTCCTTGTTTCTCTCTGTGGCTCTGCTCTGTTTCCTCCTGATTGGAAGATGGATACTCTTAAAATCTCCTCTTCATCTTGCTTCTTGTAAAAAAGAGTACTTTCTTTGTTCTTCTTTCTCCCACCATATAGAAAGCTTAAAGGTGCTAGCTTCTATTTAGAGCATCTCCCTTTTTAATTAATTTTACTTATCCTTATGGACATAAGCATCTCTCTCTAAATACTTATATTGGGCTTGATTATATTACACGTGTGTACTCTGCTAAATATGGATCCCAATGAATTCCAATCAGAATTACCTCCATTTTTTTCACAGGGTCTTTATTCTCACAAGCTTAGAATGGTTCCTACACTAATTCATTTTCTAGGTTTGCACAGTACTTTGAAACTTAAACCAAGGAAATGGACAAGGATAGCACAAGATGCTAAACTGTTCAAACACTAAGCTTAGCATGTTGTACAAATGCATCTGCTCATCTTTCTGGGTCTGAATACGTGTGTTGTGTGAACACAGGCAACTAGTGGCCTGCCTGCAAAGCAGGAATTGTGTCATTGCACAGTATTCCCTTCCTTGCTTGCAGGCTTTCGGATAGCTTTTGGTTGGTTGCAGTGGGGAACAATGCCCAGAATTAGCTGTATTTTTAACTGATCCAGCAGAAGATCTCCTGTGGTTTTAATGATAAATTCCTCAATGGGAGCCTGACACTGTGGATGGGACGCCGTTGTTCATCCACTAGTGAACATGTTCCAGCAGATAGCTCCGGGAAGGATGGCTGGATATGTGGGTTTGCAAAAATCTGACCCATTTTACTATCTGGTTTGTAGGGCAGTTTTCTGCTCTGGGTGGTTTCTCCTGGATTTTGAGTAAAACTAATTTCCTGGGTATTTTAAGGGCCAAAGAGGGACATACTTCTTTTGGAAATGTGTGAGGTAGCACTGATAATAGTATGGATTCTCAGCAAAATTTGCTTCTTTCTAATGGTTCTTGGATGACCACATGATGACACTGAGAAGCAGCTTATGAGCATGGGGGACATTTTTTTTTTTGAAAAACAACAACAACAAGCCTTAGTGCCCTCAAGCACTTTCAGAAGTGGATTGGAGTATTTTTTCCTCCCAAGAACAAACAATCCTATCTAGATCTGATTCCTACTACAATAGTATTCGTCCTATCATGGATCTGCTGAGAACTATGCTGCCCCCCTGCCCCACCACCAAACATGGTTGCAAGAGATCCATGGCACAAAATACTTTTACATCCCTGCTGTCTATTTGACTTTAGATTATTGTGTTCCTCTTCTTGTTACTGTATTGCATCATATATGCCATGGAATGCTAACAATGGAAATGATAATTTACAGCGTTTCATAATACAACAAAGAGATGAGGGAATGGCCATAAAAAATAGGTCTGCATCTTGGCACTTCATATGCTTAGCCCAGACTTTGCCAGAATGTTCTGCCTGTGCCCAAGACTTCAGAGTCCCAGTACATATTCCTAAGGAGCAGAAAACAACAATAAAATTCTGGCTTCCTTCCTTCTTTGACCTCCAAAACAATCCCAAAAGGACTGAAAACCAGTATGCTTACCAGTTCAGCATCTGGCTGGCTGATATCTTGGAGGTAAGGAACAGTTGCAAGCTCAGCCATAGCTTGATTGATCACTTGAGATTGCTCCTTGGTGCGCTGCAAGCGGCCAAGGAGGCTTGCGTACTGCAGCTTCTCTATCACACCTGAACATGCACAGAATGACTCCTGGGTTCATAAGGAAAAGGAGAGTGGTTAGAGGACAAGCTGTGGAATTGGTCTCATTTCATTCCTTAACAACTTACGTTGCATCTTATCATAATCACACATTTGCCTTTCAAATAATCATACCATTAGGATATTTTTAGTCTACATTTGTTAACTAGAGGTGCACAAGTGTGGCTCCAGTATATATGCCCCCAGATGCTATAGGTATACCCCCCCTCCATCTATGAGTTGCTGCCGAACAGTAATTATAATGTGACAAGAAGGGGGAAATTATTATATTCATAGATACATTACTAGTATATATTAAATGTATTAAGTTTAATTTACACTGAAATCCTAATTAATTAAATGAATGTTTAATTAAAATGGCTTTTTATTCTGGTTCCACCCACTTCCTTGTCCTCCCTTGCTGATTTTATAATTTAATCCTTAGTATACCAATTCAAGGTCATATGCAGTCCTTAGCCCTCCAACACGGAGGGTGCAGATGAAGTGGGAGAGATCTTCCATGAGAGCTTACACTTCAGCCTCCATCTTTCAGCCACACATGGAATCTATCAGCTGGACTATATTTTAGAACCAGGTTTACTGCTCCTCCAGAAAATTGCTAGATGCATGTTTAAACAAATTCAGCACTTTTTAGAAGGGTGCTAAACACATGTTAGACCACATCAATGATCTGTCACTAGGGCAATTTGAAAGATAGCTAAAACTCTCATCCGAGGCACTTGCCCATAGTCACCTAAGTCTATGCCCTCTCCATGCTACAGACAACGATTGATCATTCTTTCTATTGGCAAATGACACTGAATTGGAGGGGAAACAAGCCAGGGGAATCCACTAATTGGTTTCTAAAAACTGTCTTATATTTAACATGCAAGCACAGTAACCAGTCTCATCACCAATGCTGAAAACGGACACCACATTTAAAGGGGACATGGAGAAACTGAAGCAGGTTTAGAGGAGAGCCACCAGGATGATAAGGGATGTAGAAAACAAACCCTGTGAAGAATGGTTAAAGGAGATGGCCATTTTAGCTTGCAAAAGAGCAAGCAGAGGGGAGATATGATAGCTGTCTACAAAGATATAAAAGGGCTGTCAAGCACAAGAAAGGACAGACCTGTTCTATGTTGAAACTGAGGTCAGGACAAAGTTCAACAGATTAAAAAAGAATATTTTTCTATGGAGGAATATTAGGAGGAATTGATTATGGTAAGAGGTGTTAACTAATGGAACTGTCAGTCTAGAACAATGGTAGATTCCCTCCCACTGGATGTTTTCAAATGGGGAAATGGATAACTTCTTGGGATCAGTGAATTTCTGCATTGAGCAGGAAGTTGGACTAGATTACTTATAACAGCCCTTCCAATTCACACACTCTATGATTCTTCATATGGAGTGCACTTGATCGGCAAATGATTATTCTTAAATTGGTTACTTAATTAAAATGGGCTTGGTCCTGTGCATAAACATTCTGTCTAGTTAAACATGGATCCTAGACAATTCCAATCAGAGCTGCCTCAATATTTTTTCTACAGCTCTCATGGGCTGCAGTTGCACAACATGTTTAACCTGGTTACTCCATTAACCCATTTTCAGGGCTTGCATAGTAGCAACAATAACAATAATTTATGAATGCCTTTACCAAGATGCAGTACAATTTGGAAAAACACAGTAATTACAAAATCAATCCAATTAAATTAGTTCAAAATTTAACAGCCAAACCAGTAAACAAGTAGTAAGACAAATTCACACATCAATCACACATATTTAAAACAATGTCCTGTGATATAACCATGTATATTCTATGGATAATTAAAATAAACCAGACATCAGCACAAGAATTGTCAAGGTTAATGGGGGTAGAGACGGGTAACCAAGCCCTATACTAGACTACTAGTCAGATAAAGAGGCCTTTTAACATTAAATTATAAACTAACTGAACAGTTGAGTTCACAGAGAAGACTATGGCACAAAAAAGCTAATCAGGATTAAAACTAACCAAGTTTAGCATGTTATACAAATGCAGCTGCTAAATCTGGTTCAATGTATTATACAAACCCAGCCGGGATCTTCTAACAGATGAACTGAAAATGGATAAGAATATGATTTTCCCCTCAATATCAGGGCTCATAAGCTTTCTCCTTTTTTTCCCTTTGAAACTGTTTGGGCTACTTCACTAACCTGTTAGGATTGGAAAGAAATGTGGCGATATGTACATCTCTTCTCTCCCTTTGCAGTCAACTTTCAAGCAAAACCCTGAGGCATTGCTTATGGCAGGATTTGAAATGCTGTACGCCAAGATCTCAGACTGCTTTTTTTGTGAGCAAAGGAAATATAATCTAAAGGTGGCCTTGAAATAACTAGGTCAAGCAATGCAATGGAGAAAAAAAGGAGAGAAGGAATCAAGAATGCTTAATACCCCAGAATTCTAGTTAGGAAACATTCTGCTTTCCAATCCTCTTTCATAAAAGCATTTAATCCCTTGTGACACCAGTTCCAAGAAGGCAAAATTCAAATGTATTAGTTGTTATCTTGGATGACTTTACTAGGTATCTTCCAGGTGATTCCTTAACATCCCCCTAACTGAAGTACAAATGAACCCTGCTCCATGTTGCTTTGATTTCATCCCTAGCCTACAGTTGAGGCAGCTTAAATTTGTTCTTGGTTGTTCCAGTCCTAAAGTAAGGTTTTTCTCTTCTCCTGATGGTTTGGCCCTGAATATGAACTGGCACTGTTCACCAATTATGGGGTTGCTGACCTGGTCAGAGGTTTGAATCTCTCCAGTTCCTATTGGCCCTGAGGTTGACATTGAACACTGACTCTTGTCATCTTTTCAAGCTTTTTGAATGCAATTGCTGAAGTATTGCCCACTTGTAGTTAGTGGATTATGCAGAAGAGACCTTAGTGCTCTTTTGAAACACACTAATCCTGTGTTTTTTTTCCTTAAAAAAACCCAAAGAGAGGAAGTGTGGAAGGACAGCCCACATGAGCAGGCTAGAAGCCCCTGTGCTCCTTCCTCACCCTCCCTTCTTGGCCCTCCTCCATCGTTAGGATGAGCCAACTGCAAATCAAACATCAGCTGCCAATCAAATAGCAGGGGAGAAGGAGGGAAGGCAAGATGGCTGCCTGGGAGCTCTGCAGCCACAATCCTCACGAGGAAGAGGCTGAATAAACAAAGCCACAGCCCAGGAGCCAAATAAAGAGGCAAACTAAACAATGAGAAATGGGCAACTGGGAAAGAGGCAACCAGAAAAGAGGCAGCAGCTGAGAAAACTGGGGGAAGAGGTGTTTTTTCCTTCCCTCAGACTGGCGTGAGGGGAATGTCCTTCGAGCTGTTTCCCTCAGATAGAACTAAGATTGGAAAGAAGAGAAAGGTCAAGGAGCCCAGCCAGGCACAAACAAGCTGAAAAGGCTAAGAAAAATCCAAGGCTTTGACAGAACAGAAATAGAAAACAGAAACTGAAAAAGATAAAAGACAGATTGAACTCAGTAGAAAAAGGAGTATAGCTCTAAAGAGAGTGACAATACAGGGATTAAGACAACAGGAATATAGAGTTCAGCCATAAACAAATATATTGGAGATACAAAATAGAAAACTATGAGAATATAGTGAAATTGGACTTTAAAGAATAAGGTAGATAAAGAGCTTATCCCCGCAAGAAGAGGATGACCAGCACCAAGGTGGATGGATTCAGTTATAGTAGTGATGGGGGTACCTTTGGAAGAGCTGAAAGACCAGGTTAGGAACAGGTTGTCGTGGAGAAAAGCTATCTATAGGTAATCCTCAATGACCACAGTTGGGACCAGCAACTCCATTGCTAAGCGCCATGGTCATTAAGTGAAACATGTGATCACAACTTACGATTTTACTTCTGCCTTCTCTATTAACTCTGTCTGTTGCAAGCTAGTTGTGAAGCACACAAATAGCAATCAGGTGACTGGAGGATGCTGTGGCAGTTGTAAGTGCACACCAGTTACAAAGTACCCAAATGGTGATCACATGATCACGAGACACTGCAATGGTCATAAATGCGAGGTTTGGTCTCAAAGCTATTTTTTTACACCTTCGTAATCTCGAACAGTCATTAAAAAGGCAGTCAGTAAGCAAGGACTACCTGTATGTGGTTGCTAAGAATTGACAATGACTTGATGGCATGTAATCATCATCATCATCATCATCATCATCATCATCATCATCATCATCATCACCATCATCAAAGAGCCTATAGAAGATACTGTAGATAGTTAAAATAGAAAATAGTTTTATTATAAGATTCATTTTTGCACTAGCTGAAGGCATTTATAATTTACAATGCCTTTTTTAAATTTGTAAAACAAAAGTTTCTCCCCAGCCACTGAAGGGAGAAGATACAAAAACCAACCAACTCTCCAAGTTTTCAGTGCTTGGTGTCTTTTGAGTTTGGGTCAATCTGGTTATTGGTGGTTCAAGAAAAGAACCTGCAACAGGAAGCAAAAATGGGGGAATCCACGAATTCCTTTTCTTAACTTGGCCTGCAACAGGTGTTTATGGACAGCGCCCTTTGCTAGTTCCGCTTAGACTTGGACATTAGGGATAGGCAATGGGGCAGAATTTATACCAGTGTGCTTTTTCTGCTGACTTAAGGACTGGTGGAAGATCCACTACAGGTTCTGTTCTACATGAGACTGAGCAATAGAGAAAGCTGCCTGAATTTGGATTCATGTGGGTTTTGCTTATCTGTCCCTGACCATTTTGGTTAAGTAAACTATAGTCTATAGTCTACATGCACCCGCAGCCTTGAGGTTTTTCCTCTGGATTTTGTTAGCAACAGGGCCAGTTTTTGACAAGGCAATCGTATCTTTTTAAAAATTAAAATGGGAGGTCTTAGGGAAGTATAGCCATGTGTACAGTTCACCACCACCACCTAACCCCCGGAAAAGGGCCTGAAATTGCAAGTTTTCTATTGATTTCGCTAATTTATTTTAAGCAGCACAGTTTGGGGCTATTTTAGGTGGTTTGGGCCCTTTTTTTTTTAAAGAGTAGAAATGGGAGTGTTTTGTTTCTCACTCTCATTCCCACCCATAAAACATTCGCTGTGTCCAGCTGGTCAGGAGAGTGAATTGCAATCCATGACCTTTCCCTGGTTTAAATAAATGGTCTAGGAAGGGTGCTGCGTCCATCACACTCCTTAGCACAGATGTGCCAAGATTGTGGTAAAGCATTTCTCTTCATTCCAGCTTTTTCTGAACGCCTCTTATTTGGCTCTCAAACATTGTTAAAGCTTTTCTACACCAGCATGTACAAGAATCTGCAACGATGTCAAGATGATACATACATGGCATCATTACGCAAATGGCTCAATTATATAAATTCGTTATGCTCTCAGATGTAACTGTCCTGCCATTACAACATGGGGAGAGGCCCTTGCAATCAGGTAGATAAGAGATTCCCCTTGGGGAAATGATGCAGGAGGGAAGTGCTCCTTTCTCCAGTGTGGTTCCAGGATGAATTAGTGTCCCCCACTGCTTTTTACTCAGATTTCTCAACATTGAAAGAGATGTGGCCAGCTGCAAATCACCTTGTCTGGCTTGACTCCTGGGGCGGGGTGGTGGTGGTGGTGATACAAGCCAGGGCTGCACCATATCAGCCTGCAAGTGGGAATACAATATTTCTTATGGGTTGGCCAGGCCCCAGGTACCTTGTAGGTGGTAAATGAGCAGATCAGGATGAGTGCTATAGTAAATCTTTGCAGCACATTTACTAAATGGAGGGCACTCTGGTCCCCCCTGCCTGCACATCCACACCATTGGGCTAAAAAATCAAATTGGAGAGCTAATCTGGCTACTGCTGAATAAACAAGGCAATTTTCCCTAAGCCCATGGTGGAAGAAATAACCCTCCAGCCTCATTCTCATATTTAAGAGGGGGGAAAGGAGGAGATTATAGCAGGTTGAATGCTGTCAGGGGTTGTATTTCAGCGGCAACGAAAAATGCAGAAATAGAGTGTAAATAACTGCCTCTGGCAGCAATAAGAGCCCATGGGGATATGAAGCGCATGATGAAAATTACCTGAGCGATGGTGGAGTTCAAGAGGCAACTAAGAAGCAGTAAAGAAGATAATAAAGTGGCCAAGGAGAAGCCAAAAACACCTTGTCCTGGTACTGCAAAGGTTAAGTAAAGAGGAAGCTGAAATGGAGGCTTCAGGCAGGCCGAACTGGATGATTTAGCAGAGGAGAAAAGCCCTGACAAATGGGATCAAAGGCTGAGGAAGGGGGTTGGCACAAGGTATTTGAAAATGGGCTTTTAAGAGGAATGAAATAAGCAAACAGAAAAGGCTTGTCAGCCAGCTCCAGTTTACCCTCAGCTGAGCAAAAAACAAAATAACCCCCCTCATCACTACCCAAACACCTGAAAGCAAAAGCAGAAAGGCTTTTTGGTCAAGCAAAAATAATCCAGGAAAAGGAAATTTGGACAAGTGATCTTCATTTCCCCTCCTTTGGTATAGAGACTTCTTATGGTCTTGCTATTGTTCTGTTCACCAAGGACTCAAAACAGTTATGCCAAAGTCTATGCCAGCTTTCTCCAACCTGTTTCAGATGTGCTACAAGTGCAGCTAGCATAGCCAAAGGCCACGTTATCATATGGCATGGAATTAGCCAACCCATCTGGAGGATACCATGTGGTCAAAGACTCATTGATGCAACGCTGATGAGGCAAAATGGTCAAAGTTATTTTTTTAAAAATAAATATAGTGAACCTCTTTCACAATGGCAGCTTTAAACAACCCACTTGACCTGCTTCTTGAATTTACTTATTTTCTGAGCTTGTACAATACACTGAATAATAAATTAATCCAGTGAGCTGGGATGGTAGAACGTAAGGTGATAATTGGCTTACAGTGCAATTGTACCCAGGTCTACTAAGAAGTGCCCCTGAGTTCCTGACAGGCAAGCAAGTATAAGAATGCAGTCTTAAATGATAATGTGGGTGTGAACCAAAGCAAAACTTCACTTTCAATCCTTTGAAAAGGGCCTCAATCTGGATTTATTTGGGATCTGCTTGCTTCAGCTAATTTTGTTTTGGAAAACTAGAAGTTTCTTTTCATGAAAGAAATGGGGAAATCGTCAAATAGCCACATGCTTTTCTTCCCCCCAATTTTTTTGATGGGATTGGACATGACTTGCATAAACAGCAACCTCCTCTGAGTGGAGAACACCTGACAAATTTCAGTAAATACGATAACCTTATTTATTCATTTTTTTTGTTTAAAAAATTCTTTAAACTTTAAAAATATTTCTTAGCAGATTTGGATTAAGATTGCAGGTGTAATTGCCCTTTCTGAAATCTGCAAACTGACAAAATTGCAAGAGCAGCATAAGGGATTTATGTAAGGAAGGGATATTATGGTTCATCATACGCTTGGAAGGCATCATGCTGAAGCATTGCTTCCTTTTAAGTTATGAGACCAAAGCTTTACTCCACTTTAGGCTATTTGCTCTTAAAATCCAATCCACAAGCCCAGTTAAGCTGAAATACTGAAATTCAATTCAAAGGAGACTAACTATTACCAAATGGGCTATGTCTTTAAATGCTTTGACATAGCTGACTTGCAGATTTAGCTGCTAAGTAGCTCTTTTCCTCTGCTCCCCCAACTTGCTCTAAGATGCTCCCATCAATGTCTTTCAGCAGAAAAATAGTCCAAGTGTTAGAGTTTCAAATCAAACAGAAAATAACTGCCTCTTTTCAACTGATATATATTCCTCTCTTTCTCACATCCTTTTCTTCTAAGACCCAAGAGAAATTCAAAGGACCACTAGCAGGAAAGTTGAAAGTCAGTACTCCGTAGAGTACATTTTTCCATGGAATGAGTATGAAGCTTGATAAATATAATGGCTGCAAATATAATTCAAACAAAAATTGGACTGTTCTTAAAAGCAAACAGAAATGTCCATCCAATTTCATCAGTATCTAGACAGGAACAAGAAAGAATTCTAGTCCTGTAGAACAACCTCTACATTACTTTATAATTTAGTTTTGGTGTCAAGGTACTCATATCGTCGTAAAAAAATCAATGAATGGTGACAGGCATCTTATTCAATTCTGTATTCCTTTCCTTTTTTTGGGGGGGATACATATTAGATTAATATTTTTTTTAGATCACTGATTTAGAAATCATTGTGTTACTTTCTTCCTCTAGTAATACAATAATATGATTTGCTGATTAATTCTTTCTCCCTCTCCATCACCAAAAATGATGGAGGATGGTGATTCTTTGTGAATAATGACATATTAAAGTTGAGTGATTTCTCACCCATCCTTCCCATTTTTTTTTAAAAAAGGAAATACTTTAACAGAGTGTGTGTGTGTGTGTGTGTGTGTATCTTTCTAAGGAACTAATGAAAAGTAAAAGTACCCTCTCCCCAAATGAAAAATGATATTGTAGATCTTGCAATTGTGATCTGCAATGCTTGCAGCATGTTTTTGCCTCCTGGCCCCCAAACAATGTGGCATATACTTGCAGGAACTTCAAGCTTACAGAAAAGCTTGAAGAAAAAGTTACAGGACTGGAGCCATAAGCGACCACATTTTGGTTCATAAGACATGAGGAAGATTTAAGAAATGAAAGTAAGGAGATTCTGCAACAGGACCTGACAGAAGAAGGAATGCTCCACCAGAGAGCAAAGAACAAGCCAAGGAGTGACAAACAGAAGCAAGAGCCAGAAAAGGTATCACAGGAACTGAGAAACAACTTTCAACCTCCCACAGAAAGACAACAAGGATGATCAGAGGACTACAAATTCAGATCTATGAAGTCTATGAAAACAGACTGAAAGAAGAGGGAATGTTTAGTTTTGAAAAGAGAAGTGGTGGGTGGATGGGTATCACAGCACTCTTTGAATACTTGCAGAAGAAGGTCAAAACTGTCTCTATCATCCAAGAGTACAGGATATGGAGTGATGGATTTCAGTTACAGGAAGACCCATTTTGAATGAAAGTTAGGAAAAATAATAGGAGGTTGCAAGTGGAATTATCTATCCAGAAAGGTGATGGGCTTCCTGCTACTAGATGTGCTCAAGCAGAGCCTAGACAGCCATCTGTCTGGAACATTTTAGGTTCTTTGATGGCCTAAACTCTAAGATTCTATGGCAGGCCATGCCTGCTATGACAACCATTTTGGAAATATGCAAGTCTCCCACAGTGGGCATTTTATATGTGCACCCATCACAAACTCTGAAAATTCTAAAGATGGCCCGGCCCTCAAAAACTTTCCTACCCCTAATTTATAATTAACTTTCTGTTCTGGCCTCCAGATATAGAGAGATATAAACAGTCACAAAATGTAGTATATCTGCTACTCTTTTTTCCCCAATCTCTTGCAAAGATATTCACATGTTATTTTTCTTATATTTTATTTATTACAGATGTCCTGCAATGAACTCACATTGATCCTTCTCCCATTTGATGGACATATTAAAATAGAAGGCATAAGCCAGGAAAAAATGTTTTTGTGGGTTTTTAAAATAGTTTTACTAATAGTTATTTTTCATAGTTTGCTGCATTTTTCTTGCTGTTTTAGTATTAGCCATCTTGAGGGTTTCTACAAAAATAGAAAAACAGGATAGACATATATACAACAAATAAATATCACTATCATTACCAGCCTGCAGTTGCACCCAGACATTTTAGTTGCATTTTTATCTTTATTTATGGATTTAGGTATATAGCCATGACTAAAATAGAGTTTCACAACACATTTCTTGCTTTCGTTGAAATCTTTAACATGTGAGGGGAAAATTATTAATAGTTTATTATATGTTTTAATGAAGGTTTGAATGCATTCAGTAAGGCCAAGATAACCGATATGTAACCTGCGGGGGCTTTTACAAGAAAGAAGAGGAACTTACAAAATGAAGGAAATTACAAATATGTTGTTGAGAACAAAGGTGCCAAGAACAGGGCACAGACGACACGTGTCGACATCAGTTCAGGGAATGATCTGATCATCATAATGTGGTCTGTGGTTTAACGGAATAAAAAGGATGGCATCTAGGTAAATGGTACCTCTTGAACGAGCTGTCAGTTTGACGGCTCGGACAAGCAGGTTGGCATTGCAATGTGTAAGTACCTTGTGCTTGTGTGTTTTAATTGCATTTTAATTACATTTTACTCGCTGAATTTTTCTTGCTGAATTTATTTTCAATAAAGTTTTAAAGTTTTAGTAGCACTTGGAACTTTGAAGTGACTTGTTTCATGGTGTGTCTGCCTCCCGTGTTTTAACATGGATTTTTCCCTGACAAACATTTATGGGGGACATTGAACCAGGCTGGATTCACACAAGTAAGTCAATAGCTGCACTCCTACTTCTCAATATTTTGAATCACAAACTGTCCCCTTTTTAGCCTAGTATAATATGGCATGACATCTTCAACCTGGTCATTCAGGAACAGGTCTCAAATAATTCAAATTAATTCCTAATTGATTTAGGGTTTCTTACCATAACTTGGCCAGCTAGTGCTGTGCAAGTTTGGAAGAGAGATTTAATGTAGGATAAACCTCTTCTAACCACCTTAACAGACACTACTCATTCCAATTCATTCTTTCTTTTTTCCTTTAAAAAACACTCATTACGGATGTATCCATGGGTGAAATGGGCACAGAAAGGGGGCCAGGGAGTGATAGGACTCCCTCCAAGCCATCTATGCTGGTGCTTCTCCTGATTAGGCCACAACAGATTTTTACATTATTTATTGTTTAAACTGTCAGGGAAAAAAAATACTCCACTTGTCAGCTTCCACAAAGAAGTCTGGGTTGCTGGCAGAAATGACTGTTGCTTATATAAATGGGGTAGGTTCAGGTTCCATTGATTGGGTAAGATGTTCAACTGGAAGTAACAGCAGACTGAGGCAAGGGTCTCAGGGAAACTTAATCTTATTCTCACCGTTAATTTGGTGCCTCTAATAAAATCCATTATTGGTAAGATCTTTTTTCCAATGGTCTCCAGATGTCTCTCTGCCTCATCTTTTGTGATAGGGCTGAAAGGAGCTTTGTGCTCTGGTGAGAATGCAAAAGAAGATACACCAGTTCTCAGATGGTCACAGATAAACAGTTTAATATCTAATTGGTCTCTTACCATAAGAAGAAGAATGTTGCTCCCACCAAAGGAAAGTGGCTTCGAACACATTAGATCAGTGTTTCTCATCCTTGGCAAGTTTAAGACATGTGGAATTCTGGGAGTTGAAGTCCACACATCTTAAAGTTGCCAAGGTTGAGAAACACTACACTACATCATGAAGGCAGAAGAAAGAGGTGGAAGAATTTGAATCTTGATCCCACTTTATCTGAACTGGGCTGTTGGGTATTTGATATCAATTATTCTGCTTGTAAATAAATTAATCCAATAAACATGATCCTACTCAAACCTGCCCATACATTTATATGGTTATATCATGGGGACAGGAAAGTTAAAGAAGTAGTAATTTTTTTTTTCAAAACTTCAAAATATGTGTGTGTGTGTGTGTGTGTGTGTGTGTGCACCCATGCATGTGTTTTGCTGCTTTGGAAAGATGTGCAAAATTCTGTGTCAGCAAAAGTTGACCTGCTCAAATCTTCTTCAGCAAATTATTTTTCCTAATTTTGGAGAAGCGCATAAGGGGAACCTGTAAGCCTACATGAAATTGATGGTGATCTAGCCTTAAGGCAGTGTTTCTCAATCTTAGCAATGTGATTTCAACTCCCAGAATTCCCCAGCACGAAATTCTGGGAGTTGAAGTCTACACATCTTAAAGTTGCTGAGATTGAGAAACACTGCTTTAAGTAGAAATCAGAGAGAGAGGGAGGGAGACAGACAGACAGACAGACAGACAGACAGAGAAAAACACATTCACCACCTGAAAATGTTGGCAGTTTTCTACAAGACATTTTTTCTAAAAATTTTCCAACTTCTTTGTTCTTCAGTCCCAGTGTCAGCAAATAAGACTGAGGAGAAGGACAAGACCAATCAGCTGTTTGTGGCAAACTGTGTAATCCATGAGGGTCTGAAATATAAGAAAAGAAAAGGAGAACATCTACTACTGTGAGACAGCCAGTGACATTTGTTATTTCAATTTCCAAAATTTCCAAAAGAATTTAAACATCAGAACTTACTCATATGCAAGCATCACAGAAGACAAATATTGTAATAAATCAAATTATTTTTCTTTAAAGGAAGGAGTAAGGAATTTTATTTTCCAGCACAAAAAATAAAAATCCTTTCTCTGCTTGGTCTGAAAAATTCTCAGCTGCCTCCTCCTCCTCCTCCTCCTCCTCCTCCTCCTCCTTTGGATGTAGTCTTCAGATGGCTGCACTAGAGTTGGCTGAGTATTATGTAATCTACATATCCTTCCTTCTATGAATATTCAACAGTCCTTATATTCATCCAGCGGCAGCTTTCCTTGCTTTGTGGGGCCTATAAGGAAATAACTTGTAGAGAAACCTAGGAAAATCCTCCTTTTTTGCAAGAGATTTTTTTTTTAAATGTTGTGGGCTACATTCCACTACTGGGGTGGATTGGGGGAAACGTCTTGTAGGCTGCAAACAAGAAGTGAGCAGAAACTGGCTGGGGTTCCGTGAAGCCAAAAGTCAGCAGAGCCAGAGCTGATGATGGACCACTGTTTTCTTCGACAGCCCCCTCAACCTGTTTATCCTATGTGTGGCCACCTGCTGTAAGACACAGCAGTTAAGATTAAGAAAAAAAGTTCCATGCACACTTTTCTTCCCCTAAGTTGTTTAGCAGTGATGCAGCCCTGTAGGCTATTCTTGGTTCAAAAGCTAAGATTCTGCTGCCCTAGCTGGAATGGGAAGTATTGAGTGCCTTGTAATGTCTCTCCTTGGAAGTGGTTACAGATAGGCATCTTGAGATGGGGACCCTTCAGTACTAGAAAGGGGAAGATTGTGCCTTAGGTGTTTGGGGACATTTCTTAAATGTGACTGTGTATAATCTGCAAATTATAGGATGAATGGAAGCTCTTGCAGAATTTTCTCCCCAAAATGAGCAGGCCTAAACTAGCAGAAAAGTATAGGGTTTGTTTGGATTCTAGATTTTGATGTGAGAGAGGAATCAGCAGGACTGCTTTAACAATCTACGTGTAGCATCTTTCAGCTCCAATAAGTTATAAAATAAAGTACTTACTTACATGCATTCTGTAACCACATAGCAAGGCCTTGTGATAGCTTGGGATAGCTGTCCTCCATCTTCCAAGGTTACAGTTCTACCCTGTCTCTCTCATCCACCCATCTCTGCTCACTGCTTTGTCTAGCTCCTTTCTTAGGGCCTATTTGGAAAGCTTTTTTTTCATGGCAGCCTGCCATTTCTAGGAATATCCTCCTTTTTTTTTTTTTGCTTTCAAGGCTGTCTGAAGTTAAGGAGAGGTTGGCACCTTCCATACCCAAATTAGATTAGCAGTTGAATCTTCCTTCAGCAGTGGCAATAGTACAACCTCTTCCATCTATCTAGAACAGCATAGTTTAGAGGATTTGGCAGGAGTGTCCACAGAGTATGGTCAGAAAAGTCAAAATGGTGGCCATGATGATGTGATCAAATCTCTGCCTTATATTCTAATACCACGTCCACCAACCCCCTTTCTCTGTTCCCCATCTTCAACATCTGCTGTCAGACTCTACCTAATAATAAGGCTGACAAATTATTTATTTGGGTTAGTTTTCTCTCTAAGCTATTATGCAAAATAAGATAGAAAGGGAAGTTATGAGTTTTAATAATATCCATCAATGGTAGCATGCTTAATTTTGCCAGGACTGTGCCATGTTGTCACCTGTATATATGTATTCCACATAGTCAGGGTGCTTTTTGATAAAAACTTCCTTTAGCTTGTCTGTGTTTTCAACCTTTATTTTTATGGCAAATGGAGTGTACATCACTGAAAAATATTCTGCCCTTGTGATAGCTTCTTCAATCATAGCCTAAAAAAAGAAAAAGGAAGGAAGGGAGAAAAAGAGATATGATACAGCCTATTTTTTAAAAACTTGAGCTACTATTAAAAAAATACAAAAACAAAAGAGGAAAAATGAAAAATAATTACCTTCATGGATGATATTTTCCCCTTTAATAATTGCACAATCATGCAAAGATAACATATTTGGGGATTGAATATTAATTAGAGAAAAATTAAATGAGTTACAGAATGCATTGTCTGTGTCACCCTGAGAGAATAAATTTTAATGTCGAAAAAGAACATTTGTAAACATTTCCCATTGCAGCAGGTCTATGCCTTTGGTGGGAAGAAGACAGACATTAGTGAATTATCTCAAAGATAATAAGAAAATGAATTTTACCTTCTCCCAAGGTCATATCCATATCATTCAAGATTTTGTTCAAAGCTAGGGAAATTGATTGAACTTTTATCTTATTTTAAATGTGGGCTATTCAGAGATGAAGTAGCACATGCAGAATATAATGAAGGAATAAACAATTTGTGATCCACATTCTACTAATTTTAGAGGAGTCACCCACTCCCATAGGGAAAGGGCTCAGAGAAAAACAGACTGGAGCAACAATTTTGTTAGATTTCAGTTATTCATGACTGGAACTCCCACCCATTCAGTAACTTGCTTTGCTTTCTTTTTCTTAATATAATTTTATTAAGATTTTAATAAAATTTAATAATTTAATTTCTCTAAGAGAGGAGGATGGAAAGAAAGAATAAAAAGTGCAAAAAAGAAAAAAAAGAGTAAAAAGGAAAGAGAGAATAAAGAAAAAGAAAAGAAATATATAAAGAAGTGACTTCCAACAACAAGTGTAAACAAATTTAATAACTCTCCACCCCCTATAAAGTTAAACAGATATCTCTTCTTCCCATATCCCATCCCTTATCTATAAGCAAATCCATAAAAGATCAGTCCTGGTGTCAGCAAGAAGTCCATAAAGGGTTGCCAGAACATTGAGGGGGTGGAGGAGGTCTTTTTTCAAACTTGATCAAATAAACCAACTCTAGATTCTTTCCTTTTGTTTCTAACACTCTTGATCTTTAATTCAGTCAAATATTGTTGTAGGATCTGATTTCTCTTCAGTTCTTTATCTCATCACACAGATTTCTTCAAGGCTTTAACAAGTCCCTTTTGTAGATCCAGTAAAAAAGCATTTTCCAGGTCATTTTCTTAGTTTATCATTTGTATTTCCCTTTTAATTTTACAACTTCAGCCAGTTTCTTTTGTATATCCGGTAAAAAAGTGTCCTTTTCCAAGTCATTCTCTTGGCCTGTCATTAGTAGTTCCACATTCAGTACTTTCTGTCTTATCAGATAAAATTTGTTGCACATTTGTCATTCCTTCATTAACATCTTTCAGACATAGTCTATCCCTAGAAGCAGACATCATTACTGACAGTGTTGATATTGAAGTTACTAATTTCTGGTTCCATTCTTCAAAGATCTCCTTTATATTTCTGATGTTATAACATTTTGTATCATTCTGTAAGTCCCAGTAACAGTTGACATCAGGGTTGTTTTTTCTTCTTCTTCTGCTTAACATCTTTAGTCCCCTCTAGTCGAGTTTCTAAAATCACATCTTTTGTTATGACTTGCAGTTGCCAGGATAAGCAAAATAAGTCTGTTTCCCATAAGAAGTTGTTTATTTTTTATAGTTAATTCCCAAATCTTATAGTAAAAGTCAATATTCCAAATTTATCTGGATCCTCAATCCATTTATAATTTTTTTAGATCAAAATCTGATTTAGCCTTTTGCTGTTTGGTTCAAATTATTTAAGTTCTTAAGCTTGTAATTAATTTTTCTTTTGTTCAGAGTTGGAAATAAACTCACCTGATGAAGACTTTTCAAACCTGTCCCCTGGAAGCCCACTTGCTTTGCAAATTTTTAGAAGAAAGGCATGGGGAACTTGCTTGCAACTAAGAGCTTCCCTTTAATTTTGTTGATCCCTCAGTGCTGCAGTCCAAGGCAGTCATGACATCAGTGGGGGCTTTTTCAGTAGGGGAAGGGGCTAAAGGTAAAATGGGTATCTTGATGGATTGTTTGCCTTTTATTAAGATAAAGAAGAGAAGTTGTTTTGGACCTTAAGTCTTTATTTAATTTATTTATTTAAAAGATTTCTATGGCCATCCATCTTAAAATGCAGCTCTTGACTCCTGGTGACTAAATGGGTGGGCCCATACACTTTTCTTGGCAACTTTTTCACAAGTGGCTTTATCATGGCGACCTCACTCTCGGAGGAGGGGATTGACAATGAGCAGCCAGTTCCAGAGTTGCCGGACGAACGGCTGCCTGAGGAGCTGCAGGCAGAGGAGATGGGGTTGTCTGGTAACCAGCAGGCACAGCTACCACCAGTTTCTGAAGATGAGCTGCCACCTGCTTCCAGTGCAAGGGTTCATCGTGTGGAGAGGAGAGTAGAGCAGAGCAAAGATGCTCTGCAAGGCTCCTCGCAAGAAAGGAGCCTCATCCTTCCAAATGAGCAACACCGGGCTGCTTCTATTTAAGAAGAGCAGTGAACTCAAACCTCTCCATTGGCAACAACCATTCATTTACTCAGACTCTGTGTGCCTTGACTCCTCACTTGGAACCTCGTGACTTTGACTCTGGTCCTGGACTGGCTAATGAACCTTCTACAATGTTTGGACCCTTGGACTTCACTTGACCACTCTTGTGCCTACTGTTTTGGATTTGGAACTCTCTCAAGGCAAGCTTGCTGGACTTTTGGGGACTTGCTTTCTCTACTGGGTGTGTGTGCATTTGCACTCACATTTCCTTTGTTTGTTTACTCCACAAAACTTATCAGTAAAATTTGCAATCACCGCTCTGTGTGCTTGTGTCTGGTCTGCTTGTGTCTCTGGTATGCTTGGCCTGGGACAGGACAGGCATACCAGTTCCTTTGTCAAGGATATTTTTCAACTTCCCAGTCTAGGGTTGGGCAGCCTGAAGTAACTCAGTTAGTTTTGCGCTTAAGGGAGGACTAGAACAGTTTTCCCTATTTCTGGTCAAGTGTCTTTAAGCACTATACCAAACTGACTCTCAATCTTCTCATCCTCTTATTTCGGATGATGGTGGGAATCGCTACCTAGAATTGGGCAAAACAGGAAATGTGGAAATATCGATTGGGTTAAATCATAGGTGTGCAACATCCTTCAGTCAGGGACTATGTATCTTTTTCTTCGGAGACTGTGGGAGGCATGGTGGTGATGTGGTGATATTCCTAGAGGAGGTTAACATACCTATTTAAAGGCTTTCTTACAAAATAGATAACTAAATAAATAAGCAAGCAAACAAATAATAATAGCACTGTTTCTCCTCAAATGTTGACAGTTTACCATGGTGGGGGAAGGGAATTCTAAATGCTGATAGATGGCCTGGAGGGCCTCAGAGTACAGCCATCCCTGTACTAAACTACAGATTGCTTTGATCTTAGTTTATCAATCAGGCCACAGTGGCCTGGTTCACACATAACCATTACCATAAATCATAAACCCATATGTGAACCCAATCTTTGTGGCTTATTCAGCAAATCATGGTTATGTCAGCCACGTCTTGCCATAATGTATAAGCTTAGCCCTCGCCTTATAAAGTGGCTCATATCAGTTAGCAACCTATCTTGTGACACATTGACTGAATCCAAACTTAGAATGTATGCATGTTTGTCTTTCACTTTTCAATATTTGGTTTTTTCTAATGACATGTCACAATTCTTGAAGATATAGGTCCGATACATCTCACTTGATGGACCATTTTTCATAAAGATTGCCGTTCGTGAGGCAAACTGACAAAGGCAAAGAAGGAAAGGCAAAGATTTTCCACATAGAAAAAAAAAATCTCAGTGTGGAACTGAAAAATTACCGCATTCAGTTTGACTGGCAGATGGACAGTCAGTATTTTGAGGCTCAAGGTCACTCCTTGGTGAGGTAAAATTGCTCATAAAATTACGTGCAAATCTAAGCAATGTTTCCAAAAGCCGAAACAATTGTGTCTGCTTGCCTGGAATGGGAAGGCAGAGGAAATTCAAAATTTATCTTTTCTTTCAGAATGGCCATAAATGGGTATTTTGGTTAACATTATGCCACTTCACTAAATATTGATTCTGATAAAAAAACAACTATTTGATCAGTTTGCCTTAATGGCACACACCCAGAAATAAAATGCACTAAGATGCCATTGTAAAGCAGAAGCTCTGCCATGCCAGCCATTTAATAATAGAAGCCATAGAAAACATGGCTTTATGTCTATCTGCTAACAGCAAAGATATATATTAAATTCATGGATATATTAAAGGAATTCACAATTGGCCGAACAGAGTCAGGCAGTTACCTCAGGCAGCAGACATTGGGAGAAAGCAACGAAGTACAGCAGTAGAAAGCTATGTGTCAAGGGGCCTGCCCTGGACTTGCTTATTTAGACATTGTCATTTAGAGAGAGAAAAATCAACTATCGGGTCACTCAGCTTTTGGATGAGGAACAGAAGAAATGCTTCCTTGTTTTCTTGCCTGAGACAAGAAAATATTGTATATCAGTTCTGAGAGGACTTCTGAGCCCTGCTTAGACGTAGTGGTGCAACTACAGTTTGGATCCCAGGTTCAGAGCTCTGAAGGTCCTCTGAAGTGTCTGCCTAAGGAAGGTCAGATAACAAGAGCAACAACCAACTAATAGGCCAGACATCAGCATTTGGGCAAATGTGAGCATCCTATGGGCTCACCAGATCTTCCTTTCTTGTCATCCTAATAGATAAATACAAAGAGAGAGAGAGAGGAACAGTTGGGGTAAGCACATCTGTGCTAAAAATGGCTCGTTTAATTATTTTAATCTTATGTGGATTTCCTAAGTTAAAATATTACTTATTAGGCCTATGTGGATCAACGAGGCTCTATCTTAATAAAGGGTTTTAGCTTGAAGAGGTGTGGCAATCTTCCTGAATACAAATAAAGCCTTTGTGGAGGTACTTTGCTCTGGTTTGATTTCCTCAAGGAGGCACTTTGTTTTGATGTCAGGGGCTCTTGTTTGTCTGCTGCTTTGCCATTTAGAAGGGGATGAGAGCCATTAGGTGGTGGCAAAGAGATTCAGAAACAACAATGGCCACAAGGCCAGAACACACATCCTGGCATTTGGCTGAGAGACAGGCAAACTGGATTCCCCAGAGAAGGAATACAAAAAAAGTCAGGTAAGGTGGTGGATTTAAGCAAAAAGAAGCAAAAAATGAAAGAACTGAATAGACGGGCAGATGGAGGGAGAGAAAGGAATACTTGCGAGAAGACAGACTCAAATAGAAGAATGAAGAGACCCAATTCCTTGTCTAAGCTCGAGTTTGAGGCTTTGAAGACTCCATTGGGTCTTGTTTTTTATATATATATATAAAAATAGAACTCTGTGGAATAATGCTTTCTAGAAATCCAGTCACACCATTTCTGTTCCCACTCCCTTGGGTTCCCCTCACTCAACAGTTATGAGGAATATTCCATGGTCATAGAAACACTGTAAATGCTAAACTTGCTGTATGAAATCAGAATTCCAGTTCATATATCTGGAAAATATTTTCAGAAAACAAATTCTTTGTTCAGAAAATGTCTATGGGGTTCTTTGATTCCAAGAATATCTTTACAGAATATACAATTACCAATTAATGAGGGAGGATTTGGTTTTCCAAGTCTGGAGCTATATCATCGTGCTTACCTATGGTCAAGTATTAAACACTGGAAGCCAACAACTGATGTTAATTTTCCAATTTGGGCAACTTTGGAATATACATATATAGCACCTTTGATTGGATGGACAACATTAGAATCTAGTACAATAAAACTCTAGTATCTCTGGAAAAAATTACATCAGTTAGAAAGTTATGGAATGTAATGTCTAATAAAAAAAAGATTTGACTCTTTTGCCCCTGCTAAATTTACTTTATGGGGAAACCCAACTTTAAAGATTGGGAAAAAGATGGTGATATGGAAAAATTGGATGAAAGCAGGGATATTGACTTTGGACCAACTGATAATGAAGATGAATTTTTAACACACACTGTGTTAAGAGATAAACATCATCTATCAGATGCATTTTTTTTTGTGTTAGGTGGGCAACTTTTCTCCTGCTTAGGTTTAAAGAGTTGAAAGAGTTGAATTATATCCATGGTTTTGATATCATCTTCTATTTATTATCTTATCATCTTCTCTTCTTGTTATGCATTTAGAATGCTTTCATGGAAATTAAGGTTATTAATAGTCACTAGTCATGATGGATATGTATTATTCTCAGTATTAGGACTAATACATCTGTTAGTACCAATTGGCAAGGAATATGAATAGAAGGATACAATCGCTGCTTATATAATTCCCAAAGGTTGTAAGTTCATCCCTCCAAGAAAAATATGGTGGAGTAGAGAGGTCTTAATTTTGGAATGGTATATGTTGAATATCCTTGTTAAAACCTCTTTTTTCTTATTTACTAAGGAGATAAAATGTGTTTTTCTCCATTTCCCATTCAATAGGAATTAATCTATTAATAAAACATACACTGTCGACAGTTGAAAACATCTATTTCATCTGCCATGCTTTGCCAGTAATGACCACATCATGTGGTAGCTTATTATTTAGCTTCTTAAATGTATTTATTAACTTAATACAGTGGTAATGTTTCGGTGCATAGTAGAGTTCTTCTAAAAGTGGCCTTTCAGGAGAGCTAAAAATTATGAGTTCTTTTAAGCTGCATAAGGCAAAAGAACGAAGGCTTAAGAGAGATTTATTCTAAAGTTCAGGAAGTGTTAGATGCTACAACACACAATAAGTGAATTATTTGGCAGGAAAGAAAATCTAGATTTAGTGTCACTTTGAGAGATGTGTACATGGAAGCTGCTTTTCTGTGTGGTTTCAATCAACATCTCAGGAACGGTTGGCGCACTTTGTCTGTGGATATCAATCCAAATGAGTATAAGCATTGTGATCTGCATTCAGATATGAGGCATCTGATGTAACCTCCATACACATGTCTTAGGGCTTTTTCAGATCACTTTTTCATTAAAGTGCTATTCACTAGTCCTTGAGCCAGCAGAAGAGAATGCTGGAGTAATCCTGGCCCCATGGCCAATCCTTATTCTATCAAATGATGAAGCTGGTGAATGGTGCTGTCCTTACTGATTTAAACCCAAGCCAAGTTAAGGAAAATGATCAGTGGATGCCCATGGCTTCATTTTGTCTCTCACCAAATATCACTGCCAGTGGGAAAAATATCTAGCAATCACTCTTCTTAACGTATGGGGACAAACAATTGTTGAATGGTTATTGGAAGGGCAGACTTAGCCACTGGTCAAGCTGCCCAACTAACATGTGGCAAGTACTAAAGGGGGTGTGGGGTAAATTGAGAGGGAGCTCTGCCGATGTCATGCTTGGCACAATCCTTCCTCCATGCCTATGACCTCACAGTTGAGCTATTTCTGAACTGGGGTTTAGCACTCTTCTGAGAGACTGCTGATCTCACATTCAACAGTAGTCTAGCTGAAACATCATAGTCATGGAGGGAATTGTGGCCTGAAGTGGAAGAGAGCAATTGAACAATGAACAAACTTCATCCTCAACTACTGTAATAGTTCAAGGGAGTGTCAGCAATGGCAGTGAGTGACCAAGATGTCCAGTTCTGATCTTGTGGCTGGCAGCAGATGAAAGTAAGAGGTGGATGACCTTAGAGAAAATACATTTGTGATAATCCTGGGTGTAATAGCAACAACCCAGGTTTGTTAAAGCTGGAATGGAGTAGGCAAAATGGTGTTTTTCCCCACATCAAGGATGACATATTTATAATTCATAATTTTGTAATTTGTAATAAGTAACTGTGGTGTATTGTACAAAAAGCCATGGGAACTGCAGGTGTATGACAGTGATTTCAGCAACATTGACATTGCAGGAATTTTCACAAATAATACAAGTAATGAAAACTGTAAAATACATGGCCACATGAAATACTTGGCAAACCTAGATAGCATATTAAAAAGCAGAGATGTCACCTTGCCGACAAAGATCCGCATAGTCAAAGCTATGGTTTTTCCAGTAGTAATGTATGGCTGTGAGAGCTGGACCATAAAGAAGGCTGAGCGCCGAAGAATTGATTCCTTTGAATTGTGGTGCTGGAGAAGACTCTTAAGAGTCCCCTGGACTGCTAGGAGGTCAAACCAGTCAATCCAAAAGGAAATCAACCCTGATTGCTCATTGGAAGGATTGATACTGAAGCTCAAGCTCAGATACTTTGGCCACCTAATGCGAAGAGAGGACTCTTTGGAAAAGACCCTGATGCTGGGAAAGATTGAAGGGAAAAGGAGAAGAGGACGGCAGAGTATGAGATGGTTAGATAGCATCACTGAAGCAATGAGCATGAAACTGAGCAAACTCAGGGAGGCAGTGAAGGACAGGAAGGCCTGGTGCAATATGGTTCATGGGGTCACGAAGAGTCGGACATGACTTAACGACTGAACAACAATAATGAAATACTTTCTTAGCAGAAACAGCCGAAAACGTGTAAGGCACCCTTTGACGAAAGAACTAGCCACACACAGCTGGCAGAACATGGCTCTTATTCCCTGTTTAAACTCAGCTTCTGTGCAGCACAGGACCGATCTTCTCAGAAGAGAGGATTAGGTTTGTTTTTTTAAAAAAAAATAAGCCTAACACTGTTTCAAAAGAATGTAAAGCCTAAGTTTAAAAGATAGGTCTAGCACTATTTCAAGAGTGCTAAATCTGTTTTTTAAGAAGCCCTCATAAACCTGACAAGTGCTATGTGAGTTCTGCATTACATAGATTGTTGCCTTTGTGGAAGCCAGAAGTCTGGTCAAAATAACCATGTAGGGTAGTTCCCAGCAAGGTGTGAGAAGGGGCATGCCTACAGCAGCCTACAGTGACCAAAAGGATTTGTGCTGATTGTAATTCATGGCCATGTCAGCAATCACATCATTGGTGAAGTGTGCCAAATATATCCATGGAAAACTTGTGTTGGAAGAAGAAGAAAAACACTACTTTAAAATGGAAACACCTAAGTATGACCTTAAGTTGCTTCATCTGTGGGCTGGGGACGAGATGAATGCAACATCAAGAGGACATGGCAGAAGAAACTGGTTAACAAGGCATGTTCATGCCACAGTTAGTCGAAATGAAGAGCAACCCTTTGTTTACGTGGGGATATTAGTTCCATCACAAATGAGATTAGCTTCTGTAATCACAGCTTTAACCTGCTGTGGACTGTTGTGGATAACTATAGATGAGAGGTAGGTAAGATGCTAGCCAAGCCCTTAATACCTGCCAGACTTCCTTTTCCCACCTGAGCATTAAAGGTTCTTTAAATTAAAAATAAACAAATAGAAATTTGGTGTATCGTTAAGGACCAGAATTCCTTTTATTTATCTGCAGCTATGCCTTTGGGTTGCACTGGGATGGTGAAGAGAATTCTATGAAGCTAGTTCATCTTTTGCTAGTTGTCTGGTGGTAGGGCAGTCATTTTCTGAATAGGCACATCAACCATAGCAGCCATACTCCTTACATACTCATAAAATTGCAAGCGTTGCAATATTCCTGTTGTAGACTCATGCCAGCACAATTTGGTTCAGTGCATAGGTCAGACTAAAACTAGTTCCCAGTTCAATCTAGTTCAGTATTTCTCAAACTTGGCAACTTTAAGATGTGTGGACTTCAACTCCCAGAATTCCCCAGCCAGCATGGGAGTTGAAGTCTACAATCTCAAAGTTGCTGAGACATAATGAATTAGATTGACCCTGGGAATTAGTTTTAGCTTGACCTATGCACTGGACCAAACTGGGAGTTGAAATCCATGCATCTTAAAGTTGCCAAGTTTGAGAAACACTGATATAGTTCAATCTGGATAAAAGGTTTGGGAAGAGACTTGGAAAGCAGTCAACTGAACAGATAGTTCTGAAATAGACAAACCAAACATTTGCCTTAGGGACTGACTTCACATAACATATTAAACTTTTAAAACCTGGGTTAACCAAACACAATTGGCCATAATGTAACATAGTATGCCAAAACTTGATGGTGTTGTTCAGAAAATATGGTAAAGTGATAGGTAGGTTCCCCTAATATGTAGAATCACTAACTATCATTTTATCCTAGCCCAGAATGCTGTGTGGATTGAGCCAGTGATTAGCCATTTCACTTACTTCTGAATCCAAAGCAGTGTGGAACCTGCTAACAATAGAGATGGTCTCCAAAACCCACCACTTACTATCCAAAAGGCAACTATTGCATGTGCTTGTCTAGCATATCCAGATTAGACATAGTTGGCCTGGGATCAATGAAATCAATATAGCTGTTTGTGTTTTCCTGCTTTGGAAATAAATGGGCAAGACATCCAGTTAGCAAACAATGGGACACTCTCAGCACCCAAGGAGCAGAAGGTAGAAGGAGTCTGTGCCATTCTTTGAAAAGAAGTATGATGCCAAGCAGTTACACATTGCTGCCAATGTTCTGCAGAAAAGGTTTCTTATGGCTCTGATTCTTCCCCTCCTCCAAGACAAAAGGACAAGAAGCTTTCATCAAACAAACCCTGTGTAAATAATCCAGACTCACAAAGAGATGATAAGACACATGAACAAAGCTACTGGCTCAGGTCCTGTGTAAATAACCTAGATTTGTAAAGAATTGACAAAACACTTGGATAAGGCTACGGAGAATTACTACCTCTCCCTCCCCACAATCCTGGTTGATGATGGCTTGGGAAAGGAGCTGCTATTTCATTCATTCATGAGAAGATAACATGCGCTATTATCTGATAAACAATCAGAGCTGGCTCCACTTTTGAGGAAGTCTTTGATCATGATGAAGACAATGCTGCTTGACCAAGCCTCTCACCCTGGGAGGGACAGCATAGGAAGTGGCATCTTGCAGATCTGGCTTCCGCTGGATCCATCTGGACCATTTAATCCAAGATTGTCAACATTGGTAGGATGCTGTTTCCCAAGATGTAAGGCAGGAGTTTCCCAGTCTTACTTGGACTGAATCTGGGATTTTTTTATGCAAAAAGGAGCTTCATCGCTATGCTATGGCCCCTCTCAGCAGAAGGTTGGTTGATCTAGAACAGCTATCATGTATCCTTGACCGAAGATCGGTACACTCCTTCTATCTGGGATGGTCATCCTCTTCCACTGAGTGTGCAGCTTTGGGAGGGACGCACATGGAGTGGTGAGGGAGGAAGGGGACACCCGCCTAGCTAGCCAGATCAGCCAAATCAACCCTGGCAATCAGTAGGATGACTGATGTCGCAACTAGATTGCCCTCACATCCGATCTAGAGCGGTGTTTCTCAACTTTGATAATTTTAAGATGTGTGGACTTCAACTCCCAGAATTCAAGGTAAAAGAATTCAAGTTGACAAGGCTAAGAAGCACTGATCTAGAGACAGAAAGGTGCAGGAAACAGCTGGCTGAAAGAAGTAAGTGGGCAAGAAGTTGGCTCTACATATGCAACAGAAAACACATGTGTGCAAGGAGAAGGAAGTGTCTTTCTGAGATAAGCATCTCCCTCTGCCAAATTTGGTTTTTCACTTTTGTGACTTTGTGTTTGCACTATCTCATTAATACATTAGTTGCCAATCCCCCCCCCCCCCAAATCACATAAAAATTCATACAGCTAATCATGGACAATGCTGTGAATGTATAGAATACCCATGTGTTCTTATTATGTTTTTAGAAAGTAATTTCTAATCACACACACACACACACACACACAGAATATATGAGTGTGTACTTTTCCCTGAGTTGTAGATTTTCTGCAAAATGAACAGCACTGCAACATTGGGAGATACGTTGATTCTGATGTGGAAATATACCCTTGTTCAGATAAAATTGGAAAGTATATATGGGGTAAGTTTGCATTAAAGCATGTAGGAAACATGTTTACCCCTTGTCCCTAATTGTCCTAATGCCAGAGCTGAATTAAGATGCCCCTGTCCACCCCATCAGCTTCTATAGGAAGGGAGTAGGTGGCTGGGGAGTTGGCACCATCTTGTCCTTTGTCTCAGAAAACAGAATGTCTTAGATTGATCCTGGTAAGGTATTTTGGTTTGAAGAAAGGAAAAAAACAAAAACAAAAAACAAAAACAGTAAGCAGAAGGCATGGTAGAGAGCGAAGTGTGAATTTATTCACATGCAGCTCGAAGGAATCCAGATTCCAATGGTAGCCAATTGTCCTCTTCTTTCAACCTAAACCAATTTAATGGGGGATATGAGAGAGAAATCAGATTCCTCTGTTGTCAGCCTGTACTTATTTATTTGGGGAAAGACCTGTCAGCAGATGGATCTTTTTATGATGCAGAATATGCTGAAATAAAATCTGCTGGGCACAAACAGAATCTAAGCAAATTTGACAAGGAAACAGAGCACAGTTAGAAAAACAACCAAACCAGTAATTAATCAGCTAGACAGCTTGCGAAGGAACATGATGGATCCCCTATCACAGAAATCTTTAGAAGAGTGAGAACAAGTAAGTATTGTGGCTGGGGAGGGGAGGAGAGGGAGGCAGAGGGAGGTAAAGGATATGCCATAATACAACAGAGATGCTGTATTCGGTGAAGGGGTTTATCTTTGAGGACCACGCCCTGCTTGTTACATAGGAGTCAAAGAAGAGAATCATCTCTCACAGATATGAAAAACTGCAATGCTTGATAACTTATTATCTGCCAAGGAAATGTAACACTCCCAACTTGGGAGCCTTGCTTTGCAAGAGGAAAACCTGGTGGAGAAGAAGGGGAGGGAGAGGATGTGGGGTCTTAGGTGAGAAAGATTTATTTGTAAACCTAGCGCATGTAAGCTACAGTTAGCTTGTGCTGTTTCTGACCCTGCTGTAGTCAGAGTGGCTGGATTCTCATCCCAAGGCTACCGTATATTGCACCTTCTGGAGTTAAAAACCCATTCTTGCACACTTGGCAAAGTCATGTAAAATATTTGGATGGGAAAGCATGAGGGACATTCAGACTATAGACTAGACTGGAGAGTCAAAAAAATACTGCAGAAGCAAAACAGCAAAACACTAGTGAACTGCTGCCAAGGAACTTCCATGGATTTATCCATGTAATCACCAGGAGTTGAACTTGACTTGAGAGTGTCTTTACCACTCAGAGTCAATTGTGATTGGAGTGGCATATAAGCCTAAGAAAATGAATGAATGAATTTCTTTCTCTTATCTATCTAAATTCCTGCCAAACTGGAATATTGCCTTAGTAGCAAGGACAGTCAAACAAGCTCAATTTTTATTGATTCGCACATCCTTAGCTTTCAGTTCTGGGCTGCAAAAATCAACAGATGCCCAGAAAACTCTGTTGGCTGCCATGTAGTGGTTCTTCAGATTTTTGTAGCTCAGCTTTGGTCCCCCTCCCTAGTTCTCATCCCTCCACATTTTACTAGTCCCTAGTTTTACCAACTTGTCCTCCTGACTTCTGCTACCCAGCAATCCTTTCTGGTAGCTCTTCGTAGCTATGAATTAAATACAGCATTTTTGTATCATCTTGTATTCTGCTTGTGCTTCTTGGCTGACGTAGCCCATCCTTCCCCATTTTGGCTGCTGTTAATTGATGGAGTATTGGCTCAGAAATGGGGTTACTTCCATGAGGGACACGAGGTAAAGACGCAGTGCACAGCATATAGTTCTAATCATATTACATTATCACATAGCACAAAGGTAAGAACATATTAGATGACAGCAGAAGAGAGGGGAGGAGCAGGTGAAGCTGGACCCCCTGATTTTCTTCCTCTGATCAGAGAACTTCAAGAACTATAAATACGTCTTGCTTTGAAAGTGTCTATCTAAATTTTTTAACAGAAGCCTAATTTGAGGTATTAACATAACAAATTTTCCAAGAATACATGGAGATAAACTGTATCATTATCCTGTATTGTAACGTTAAGCTTTTTGTTGGCTTAAGCACATCCTTTTAAAATAATGACTGTTCCAACTGTTTTTAATTTATTGTAATTTTTTAAAATCATTGCCCAATTTTAAGGATGAAAAGGCAGTTAAATTTTTAATCAAATGAGCAAATGGATGAATAAAGCCACCACTTAATAACACCTATGGATTCTAGATTCTTCATGTGAAAATCTGCATCATAAAAGACAACTGGAGGCCTTTGGGATATTGGTTTTTAAGCATCAAATATCATTATGGATAGGTCCTACATCTTGACTTTCACATGAGAGCAATTGTAGCTCATCCTTTATATAGTAACTGGAGGACAACAATTTGGGAAAAATTGTGAGGTATTTATTATCTAATGCACTGCTTTCGCTTGATCTGGCCAACAGCGAATGTGATATTAAAAGGTGTTGGCCTATTCAATCATCTTAAGATTTACCTTCATGTGGTCTGGCAAATTCACCCCTCTTCTATCATGATTAGCACCAGTACTTTCCCTGGTTTAGAGCCACTTTTCCCTTGCCACGACAGCCTTTTGTCCTGAAAGCAACAGTTGGATGATTCCACTTGATCAAGGATCAGGCAGTAAATGAAATGGCTTTACAATGGTCTCTGGCCAATTAGCTATGATTAAATGGCAAAACCACTAAGGCTAAGTGTGGTTATTTGAGGGTAGTGTAAATCAATTATGCCACAGTCTTAAGTATCCATTGTTCAGAGTAACCCATTACTGTTCCCACTATTAAGAAAGCACACTAATAGCAGCCAAAAAGAAGTATTTTTTTTTCAGCAATTTTTGGCAAAGCACACTTATTGTTTTCTATTAAAAACAGAGAGGAAAAAAAAACAACTTGTGACAGTTAGGCATAAATTTTCTCAGTGTTAGAGTCCTTTTCTATGTCCTTTCCCAAATCTCTGCAATATTTTTCTCAATAGCTAGGTGCAGGGTTTTTTTTATAAAAGAATTCAGAAGTAAGTGGTTGGCTAGCATAAAAGAATATATAATCAGTGCTGTTGCTCTGGTTACACAGAACCATAAGCATACAACGATATGACATCTTATTTTTGGCATTACCTTAATGTTGAGATAGTATATTAATGAATGCTTTCGGACTCTGAAATACTGTTTACTTTGAATGAAATGGCAGGCCTCCAAATGAAATAACGCAAATAGAAGTGGGTCTTTTATATATTTCCACATGGGTGTCACATAGAAATTGAAGCTGGCCCCAGTACTTTTGAAAAAACCCAGCTTTTATTGTGATTAAAGCAGATATGTTTCTAGCCTTAGGAGAGAATATCACCTCACTTCCTTCTTGACCCTCTTTTCCCAATTTCACCTTGGCTTGGAACATATTATTTGGCCTGGAAATGTTAGTTAATACAGTGTTTCTCAACTTTGGCAGCTTTAAGATGTGTGGACTTCAACTCATGCTGGCTGGGGAGTTCTGGGAGTTGAAGTTCACATATCTTAAAGCCACCAAGGTTGAGAAACACCAAGCTAATAAATTGGGGCAGTCCTTTCCATATACAGAAGTGAACTTGCATCATTGTTGATAAGAATCCCAAAAGCATCAGAAAAGTCAGTGAATCTGCAAAGAATTTCATAAATCTGTGAAATGCTTTGCAGCATCCTGGTTTGATTCACTGCATTGGTCTTTGCTATGATATACAAATTGGCTTCAATAGGGTGATTCAACAGACATTTTATTGGACCTCAAAGCTTCGCAGAACCCTATTTTTCACTGCCTTGCTGTGGCACAAGCATTTTTTGCGCTTCCTACTATCTTTTGGATTCATCCTGACACTAAGCATATTAAGAACCTTCCTTCTTCCTTTTGACAAATGTTCAGACAGGGCATAAGGAATAGAGCATAATGAACTCTCTTCTATTTCACTTGCTCTTTTGTCAGTTCTCTGAATTCCATTTATAAGCTTCTTTCTTCTTCCCTCTAATGGTATAAATTATAGCTATGACTCACTACTGTCTCTTTCTCTGCCCCTCCTCTCTTCAGACAACTTTTCAACAATTAACAATGAAATTTCCTTTTATTTGATACTATAAATAAAATTTCCTTTGCCTAGAAAAATAAATCTTCTGGAATTGAAAATAGTTTGCAGTTTTCAATACACGGACTATTCTTGAAATGGTGGCTGGACTAATAGTCTGAGTCAGTGAAAGGCAGCCTCATGTAATCACAATAATATCAATTCCCAGGATATCATGTAGTTGTTGCATAGCATATTTAACCAGATCAGGTAAAAACATAACACATCCATTTGTACACTGTGCTAAGTTTTGTTAATGCAAACTCCATTAGGATTTTTATTATTTTCCATGCTGTGCGAATCCTAAAAAAACCTTGAAGACCTAGATGTTCCTTCAGGCATGGGGCCTGCAGGTTGGGTGAGGCCGTCAATAAGTTTTTTTCCTTGACATGATTGTGGATGTATGGATTGAGTTACAGTACATTGTCCTTGGGTGCCATTACTCTGTCATTACTTTTCATTATTATTTATTATTATCTTATTGCTTTGTCTCTGTTGGTTTTTATAATATGTTTGCCACCCAGAGTCATAATTGTGAGATGGGTGGCTATATAAACAGACAAATTAAGGGATCAGTCAGGTTTAAACATCATGAGAAACCAAACCAAACGACAAAAGGATACATATAGCAGCTGAAAATAGAAACTGGGCACAAGTCACCAAGAAAGAATCTATCTATCTATTGATTGATCAATCAATACAGAGGTAGTGTGTAACTGTAGAAATTGCACTAGGAAGACTTAAGTTCATAATCAACTATAGTTGGTAAAGAACAAGAACAACAAAAAGGGTTTCTTCAGGTATATTCAAGAAAAAAGGAAGAGAAAAGAATGGCTAAACCAGTGTTCAACAACAATGAAAACCCACCATCAAAATGCTAATAGGTAGCAAAAGAAAGTCACAGCTACTCAGCTCCTAGCTCAGTCTTTTCCAACAAGAGTACATGAGTTCCATCAAACCACTGTGATGGTCAGAATGAAGAGGCAGGGCTGAAGCTTGAGATTGATAGAAATGTAGTATAGGAATCCTCTTCACTTTGAATGCATTTAACTCTGCAGGGTCAAATGAATCCTCTATTAGGGTACTGGAGGAACTTGCTGATAATCTGGATGAATCTTTAGTATTCTGAGAAATTCTGGAGAACAGGTGAGGTGGTAGATGACTGGAGGAGAGTAAATATTCCTACATTCAAAAACAGGAAAAAGGAAGATTTGGGAAACTACAGACAGAAAAATATAATAATCAGATAATATAATAGAGTCACTGTTATCTCACATGGTCCAGATTTTGCAGTCCAGATGTCAGTAGTAGAAGGAATGAGAACTGCTAGATATATACATTAGATTTGAAAGAGGCAAGGGCAACTGAGGCACACTACTAACATCTGATGGATGTATATATTGGTTTATTGTCTATACAAAGGCTTTTGACTGTATAGACCTCAAAGAACTGTGGATATCTCTTAAAACATGAGTATTCTAGAGCTACCACATGTACCTATTGAAGAATTTGATAACATATTTAACAGAATAACAGAATATGAAACAATAAATTGTTCAAAATTGGGAAAAGAGCATGCCAAGGTTTTATACTGTAACCTTACATAACTTATGTCAGAATAGATAATAAGAAATACAGAACTAAAAGAAATGGAAATTGGAATTAAAATTGCTGGGAGAAACATCAACAATCTCAGATATGTTGATGTCAGTTTGATAGCCGGAAGCAAGGAAGACTTAAAGAATATCTTGTTCAAGATGAAAGAAGTGAGTGCATACCAGTCTGCTGCTTAATATTAAAACCACTATCAACAGTAACAAACTAAGATTATGTCAACAGGCAATGCCAATCCTGTACAAATAGGAGAAGAAGAAGAAGTCGAAGCAGTAACTGAGTTTATCTTCCTAAGCTCAAAAATTCACGGGAATGGTGATGATGGCCGTGAAATAAAAATATGTTCTGCAGCTTGGGAGAATGATTATAACAGAAGCAGAGAGATACCACATTTACAACAAAGAGATATTGTCCAGGCCATGGTATTCTCAGGGTAACATGCGGCTATGAAAGCTGGACCATCAGAGAGGCTGAGTGAAGAAGAATTGATGCCTTTGAATTGTGGTGCTGGGAAAAAAATTGCCGAGAGTATCTTGTGCCACAAAAAGATTAAATCATTCAATACTAAACCCAGACTGCTAACTGAAATCACTAATAATGACACTGAAGCCTAAATATTTTAAACGAATAATGTGAATGCAAGACTCACTAGACAGATCTTGATGCTTGAAAATATTGAAGACCATTGAAAAAAAAGGCCAACAGAAGACATGGTGATTAAATACTATTACTGATTACTATGGTTGTTCACAGGCTTTGGTCAGAATGATGAAAGTAGCATCACATGCTCATACTACAAGCTCCACCCTTTCATGCATGCCTTGAATGTCATGACACAAGTTCAAAATGGGTTTTGTTATTTTGCCTCCCCTTTCTTCCCGTGGCTGCTGAGGTGGATGACGTGAGCATGAGCTTACAAAAACTCAAATGTTTTTGAGTTACTCACTGACAATCCTGGTAAATGATGTCTATTGAGTCACAAGGAGTTGGAAGCAACTGAATGACTGAACAGCAGCAGTTTTCAAAATACATGTTGAAAATTGCCTTTGGATGTATTGAAACTACAACAATGATGTCATTTCATTCAGGGATGTGTGACATCTGCTAGATAACTAGGTCTTGATCCATATAATGGTTTGAAAAGGGCAAAGTAGACTGCTCCTTGCAAAAGTCAACTTTTGCAGAACTTTTTTCTTGATGAAGCAGAATGTTTGACTTGCTATATGGATAGTTTTCTGGCTGGCAAAGCGCAGAAGGGAACTTCAGAAAAATTGAGCTGAAGCTAGAATACTGATTTTTGTCTATGTGTGTGTATGTTTGTGTTTCTATCAATGTTGAAATTTTATTATACTCAGTAAAACTGAATTATGTGTCAGGGTTAACAATCTTGATTTTTCCCCTTAAAATTAGTCTTAGGAAAAAAAAATCTCCTTCATTATAAATATGTTGCTGCCATATATAATGGCTTTGTGATTGATAAGTCCCAGAGCTACCTTCGCTGGCAGTCTTTTAAACACCAATCCTTCATCTGGGTTTGAAGAGCAATAGGGGCACCTCCCTCTTAGTTAGGCTATCCATTTTTACCTGCCAATACAGTTTGATGAGCTTGCTGGTATGCTGGTCTCTTCCTCCAGACAGCCAGTACGTGTAGTCAGCAATCATGGTGCTTCTAGTGACACAAATGGAATTAGCAAATGGAACATATTAAAGGGTAGCAAGAAGACAAACAAGAATATACAAATGTAATGCTTATGACATAAAGGCCCATGGTATATAAACCACCAGGTCAGGAGTTGGGAGTTCTCCTGTACAAAATCTGTTCCATTGAGTTGGCTCTGTTGCCCTGCCCCATTGTCAACTCATATGAAGGGTCCAGAAAGTGCAGCAATAAGACATAACCGAATGGGTATCTACTACACTTGCTGACTTGATGGACAGGCTTTGTCTTTTTGTCCTCCTAAACTAGAGAACCATTTCTGGCTGTGTTTGGACAACCTGGCTAACTTAAGTCAGAAGCTGTCCTGAGAAAAACTCTGTGTGCTGGTGGCACTCAGTCACAGCTGTCCTGCTCAGATTGGGAACAGCTGTCTTTGATGGCCTCCTAGTAGTTGGAAGGTTGTCACTGAACCACTGGATTTTCCATGATGATCCAAGTAATGTTAGCACAACCATGGATAACACCATCTTTTCTTTCCCTATACCATCATCCCATGGCAGGGGCAAAATGTACAATGGAGAGAAAGACAGAGAGAGAGAGAAAGAATTCTTAAAGGAAACCCATTTCTTTAATCCATGATTCCATCAGGAACCAATTAAGTATATCATGTGAATATAGTAACTGGAAAACAGGAAGCTTCCTCACTTTAACATTCAGCAAAATCTGGCTGTGAGATCCTGTATCTGGGATCTTAGTTCAGGGACTTCTGGCTTAAGGGAGGGTTGATGGTTGATCATCTCTGGTTTGATTCTTTGATTCAAGATTAAATTTTGCACCTTTGACATCTTTATTTATTTTTATTGTATTTATGAATGTATAGACTCCTTCAGTCTACAAGGAGGGTTGCGCCCCCTATTCCATATTGTCCTGTCAAAAAGACTTTGGATAACTGTGGCTGAACACAGACTAAAATAGGAATGGGAACTATTAACCATGGGCTGTAGAAGTCCCCTGGGTTCTCTGATTGCACTGCTAATTTTACCACCCCAATTTGCTGCTGAAAACTAACAGTTATGCAATTTTCCACAAGTGTTCAATGGGAACAATAAACCTCTACAATCCAAAATACCCCTTTTTCCAAGATAATTCCTTCCTCCCCAGAAAATCCTGACCTGGATCACTTCACAACATTGTTCTGTTCAATTCTGACACCTAGTCACCTCCCCCAGTTGCCCACATCTGCAAAAATACAGCTGTTTATAATAGTGTGTATTCATAATTGTCCTTATCAAAATCAATAACCTCCATGGAAACACAGTTTTATGAGATAGCAATGATCTGAATCATTATTCTCCTTCTTCTAACAGTTAGTTTTTCTACATACATTGTTAATATACAAATATGTTATCTGCCCCCCAAAATGTTTTATTTTGCTTCACTTTAAAGTATTTAGGGACCCTTGGCATTACATACAGGCAGAATTTTTGTACGCATAGACACACAGTGTGATAATGATGTCAGAGAATATCTCTGTATTGTGGCAAAGTCATATGTAGTTCACCTTTGATTATGTTACAGTAGTAGTTATGGAATGGACCAGTAGAAAGATGGGAGAAAGATTGCAGATTCTGCAACTAAGTGAATATGCTTTAGTATCCCAAGTGTTGTAACAACTGCCAGTTCCTCTTAATAGGCTGGGAGGATATTAAAAACTATTGTGCAGTGGATATTAATGCAAGCTTTAACAGACTTCAGAAAATCACTTCGCTTTTTATGGTAACTCCTCCAATACTTCTCTCAGTTCCTCTCCCTCTGGAGGTTCCAAATCCAATTAAATGCAACTAGATGTAATTCCAAATTGTCACTTTAGTCAATTAAACATATAATAATCTTGTGTGCCTAATTACTAGCACAAAAAGTTTATTTGTTGATGTTTTTCTATCAGCATGTAGTTGCCCATTTCTCTCCTGCCCACCCTGTTCCATCACCAATATATTTATTGCTCCTTGACATTACTGTAAATTGGCTGTGGAAGTCTCTCTCCAGTTACATGTGTTAAAAAAAACCTAATCCCAGGCCAGTAGTAATGCCACTTCAGAACATGTTTTCACAAGCTGCATTATGTTCTTAATGAGATATGGCCAAATAAAAATAAAGGAAATGGAGGATTTAAATCACAAACAGTTCAAAGTCATTCGGGTGTAGTGGAAGAAGAATGCTGCAGTGATACTCTTGGATAGCCATTCCCAATATGGCAACTTTCAGAAGTGCTTCACCTCCCACTCAACATCTCCAAAAGAAAATTTTGGGAGTTGAAGTGCCATGTATCTGGATGTTGGGGAAGGTTGCTCTGTAATAAGATTGGGAAATAGGATCCCTCCGCTACAACTTCCAGCAACTTTAGCCATCTTGGCCAATGGTGGGCATGCTGATGCTCATACATAGGTCAGCAACTCTGAGAGATCCATGGTTCTCCTTGCCTGCTCTATCTATGATTTATGTAGATAAAGCACCACTTTGCTAGGAGCTTTAACTGTCACAAGTCTCAAGTGAGCCCTGGCAAAACCATTTAATGAATTTTGGTCTGGCAGAGATAAATTACTATAGACCCAATGCAACCAAAGAAGCTTTGAGCACAGCTGGGGGCCTAGGAAAGCTCGCCATCGAACAAAGGAGGAATAGTCCATTAATGGTGTGGTTGGGAGCCATACATTCTATCCTCTCTGATTCCAATATGCACACTAGGATGGGCTGTGATCCCCAAGAGTGACCCTAGCAGTGAGCCCTTGACAATGCTGTCACCATATCCACCATGGTTTGCCTAAGGTAGCAACAACTAGACTATAGTATCTCTGAACCTGCAAACTCAGAACAGTATTTGTTACATCATATTTTTGCATGTCAACAGCTGCATTCCAAAAGTAGGCAGGGCCAGATCCATGTAGGGGAAAGAGTACAGGAGTTCTCAGGGTTGAAATGGGGGACTTAAACATCTGCAATGCTAAACTACCCTCTCCAAATCCAAAACAGATCCCAAATGTTTGGCCTCACCCAGATGGAATTAACTTCATGGACCACAAAAGTGCTAGAAGCCTCATGGAGACAACCAGCAGGGTAAGATTATAGTATTGAATTCCAGATAATTGGCACCACATAGCTAGTTTTGTTGATGTTGCCACATCCCTGAAATGCGCATGAACAGTAATAGATAAGAGCAACCTCATTAAAATGCACTGATAATCTTAAACAAGACTAGTAGAGAGAACCTGATATAGTAGACTTGAAATGAAGTAATAGACTATACATGTATTGTCGAAGGCTTTCACGGCCGGCATACGATGGCTGGTGTGGGTCTTCCGGGCTGTGTGGCCGTGTTCTGGAAGTTTTGTTTCCTAACGTTTTGCCAGCACCTGTGACCGGCATCTTCAGAGTGCAGGAGCACAGACAGGAGCAGTTCTCTCTGTGCCCGAGTGTGGCACAGAGAGAACTGCTCCTGTCTGTGCTCCTGCACTCTGAAGATGCCGGTCACGGGTGCTGGCGAAATGTTAGGAAACAAAACTTCCAGAACACGGCCCGGAAGACCCACACCAGCCATAATAGACTATACGTTTGACATCCAAGCACGATAAATACTGCATCATCAAAATCTGGCTTGGTTCATGTTTCAGGATATTATATTAGTATGATTAAGTTCTAGTTTGGATGACCTAGAAGGACTCTGTGTTGGACCGTACACATTAAGCTATAATGGGGCTAGGTGGTTTGTGGTTGAGCATGAAGCTTTAGCATGTTGTATGGACCATGACATCACGTTAAGCCATTATATATATATATATAATATATATAATATATAATACATATTTTTGTTGGTGTTGCAGACACCTTGTTTATGGGCATTTTCTAGCTAAGTATTTTGGGTCCCAGCTAAGCACTTGAATGAAAGACATTAAACTCACAGATCACATCTTTAGATACCAGGCCAAAATGGCAGACTTTTTTTGGCATGCAATAAATGCCAATGAAACAATTTAGATGTGACTCATGTACCTTTTCTGCGCTCCATAGATGTCCCAAATTAGAATATGCAAAGATGAAGGAAAGTTTCAAGATGCATTTTAATATGCACAAACACTTCCAGCTGGCATTATTTGAGAAAACTGTGAGTTATATAAATTGTTGTTAATTCATTACACAATCTGACACTTCCAAAGCAACCGTAGTTTTAAGATATTAAATTCAACAGATCTGTAGTCTCAAATGTCATCTTTCTCTTCATTCATTGTGGAATGAATGTTATTCCATTGTCTCTGCCAAGTCACTCTGCTGTTTGCCAAGTGAAATTAGTTGGGGCAGCATAAGCTAGTGGCTTGCTTTCTCCATATTTGCTGTTGGCAGCGTAGGCTGCATCCTCTCATCCATTTCATTGATTTGCAAATGTAACATTTCTCTCTCTGTGTCTTGCAATAAAGCCATCCTACTCCTATAATGCAGGGTGAAAATTTATGTTGTAAGACAAATGGATCGGCCTCAGAAGATGCTGCTACAAATGGGTGGTCATTTTTATGGACAGAACCTGGATTTCTTAACAAATGTAGTTCCATCCTGCTGTTACCCTCAAAGCTCTGCACCTGAGAGACTGGATTACAGTTTCTAGTCTTCAGCAAGAAGTCAGCAATATGGTTCTCCTGGAACCCAAGACAATCATTCCTTTCCTGCAAAACGGTGCCCTTGGTTCCACAAAATGAAATTACAGTTATATGTTTCCAGATTACACATCTTAACCCACATCTCTTGTGAGAACCACATCTTGGGAAATGTTACTGATTTCATTTATTCACTTATCAAATGTATACCTTGCTCCAACCGATTGACTGTTGCTAGAAGTCATGTGGAAGGATGCCAAAAATCTAATGTAAGCTCTCACAAGGTTTTGACAAGGTATGTGAGATTGTGTTAGAGCTTGAGATATGTTGGATGAAATCCTATGAGAGCTTTATGATCTCACAGGTTTCAGGTAGTTTTGAAGAAGGCGCCTCAAAACACCACATACAATTGCAAGATGACTTCTTTGACCTGATCAGGTTGCTGCAGCCTGTCACTTAGTAACAATTTAGTAGAATCAAGAGGAATAATTATAATTAAAGTGATCTCTGAATTACTTCTTCAATGACTTATCTGAGATGGCACTCAGGTTCTTGTTTGTCAAGGGAAATATGTCTCTGTGCTATAGAGATGCCAATTTTTGGCCATAATTACAGAGTGGAAAGGCAGTGGGCATAAAATTTATTAGGATGAATGAAGGACAAGTGGCTGATTTCTCTAATTTTCATCAGGAGAATGACAAATTCTACAATTTCTAGACAGTAGGACTACTTTTTAGTGGTGGTAGTAGCACTGATATGAAAAGGTATTGAAGATGGAGTTCCTACTTGTTATTTTTCCTTGGAATGTAATAAAAATGTAGGATGCCAGGAAGGTGGGAGGCCACTGGAGTGAGGTTTCTACAAGGAAAAGAAGTCAGAATTCCCATATACTGTATCTCATGGCTTCTTGTACCAACTAGATATAAGAACACCACACTCCATCTGTGGGAATTTTTCGTTTGAATGAACTCTCAAAAGCAAACTTTATGTCATCAAACAATGAGAACCAGTGGAAAAAAAATGCGAGATAATTCTCCACTTGGGACTAATATTATTCTTCCCATGGGGTTTCTTATGTCCAGTGTGAAGCTAGACATCAGATTGATTTTTTTAATGGGTGATACATTTGTATGTTTGGAGTGCTTTGTGGACAGGATGGTCTCTGCTGAATTTATCTTCCTGACCCAGCCAAATATCCAGGTTGACACATGAGTAAATCCATAGGAAAGTCAAGATCCACTAGGAGAAACAAGATATCATTCACCTGCTCAGTTCCTAAATGGTAGTAGAAAGGCATGCATGTTCAGAATACTATCTGTGAAATGAGCTGGGGATGAGGAAAGGAAAAGAATATTTCTCAATGGCCATCAGGTTCAGTGGACTTTGCAATTTAACTGTGGGAGAATCATGAGAAACATGCTTACATAATCTTCTTTGGGTTTGTAATCGGTAGACATATCTATACATGATATTTAAATGGGTTTGATGAGCCTTTTCCAACCATGGGCTTGTGTGGGATTGAGGAAGGAGGCTTTGTAGCTCCCCAGATGTTCAGAAGTATCTACTTTTGTACATCTGAAAGGGGCTAGGCATGTATTTTTCACAAGGAAACCTGAGCTTAGTAGCTGTGGGAAGACAGAAATAGACATTTCTTGTAGTATCCAACAGATTACAGTATTCAGGTTTCTCAGCATAGAAAGCCTTCAGTGATAAATAGGTATAAAGTTGTTATCATTGTATTATATGGAGAAAGTTATGGAACTGTTTCATGGAAAAACTCATTACATTTTATAAGTACTGTATACCATACAGTCCATTGTCCTGTGGGAGGGATTGGGAATCTTGGGCAGATATTGTTGAACTTCCCATTGTCTTGAGAGAGAATGAGTGACAGAAATGATAGGGGCCCTAGTCCAACACCATCTGGAGGAGTAAAGGTTCAGTTTTTGGTTCAGTGTACTATGCAAACTCAGAAAATGGGTTAATTTAGAATTAGGTTAACCATGTTGTGTGAACCAGCCCCAAAGTAGTTTCCAAGTATCTGAGATCAACAACATTAGAATCTCAAAAAGAATACATTCAACAGTTTGATACAAAGAACGCTGGAGGTTGATTTAGCTTCTTACTGGCTCTGGAAAAAGAATTGATAGCCTTTTTTGTAGAAACAACAACAACTGTGTATGTTTTAGGGCAATAAAGTTTGATCTGCATCATAGGCTGTAGTTAATGGATTTTATTTGCTCTATGTCGCCACTGGGTGGAGTAAAGACCTATGATAGAAACCTATGATAGGGCATAATTACAAAGCTTGTATTTTATCTTCTTCAGTTCTTTTGCAGTTGTAGATGGATATGCACTTTTACTCAACAAAATTCTGTGTTGTGCTCCTGAGTGAAAGTTATAGCACGCAGATCCGGTTACAGACATTACACCTATGGTGATTAAAACAGGGACAGTTGGTCTGTAAAATAACTTTTTCATAATATTAATAATAATTTATTACACACCTTTACCAAGGCACTATACAAAACTAAACCCCCCCAAAACAGAACAGTTATAAAAATCCATGCAAAAAATTTAGTTTGCAACTCACCAACCAACCCAGTAAAACCAATATACACAACTCTAAAACAAACTGAACACAATAACTATACAAAGAAATGCCCTTTGTAGGCATACATGGATTTCTAATGTAAAACAAATGCAATCTGAAGACTACCAATCTTAATGAAATCAAGATAAAGTAACCAGGTTCTGCACTAATACATTAGTCAAATAGAAAGGTCTTGATTATGACTGATTATGTGCCATCAAGTTGTTTCTGACTCCTTGTGACCACATAGATAGATTTTCTCCATGACAATCTATCCCTAACCTGGTCTTTCAGGTTTTCCAATGGTGCACTCATCACCACTGTAACTGAGTCCATCCACCTTGCTGCTGATCATCTTCTCTTTCCTTCCACCTTTCCCAGCATTAGAGCCTTTTCCAGAGAGCTGGGTCTTTGCATAATGTATCTGAAGTAGGATCATTTGTGAGAACTCTGGGTTGATTTGTTTGATCATCCATTGGTTTGTTTTCTTGACTGTCCATGGTGTTCTCAGGAATCTTCTCCAACACCAAACTTCAAAGGTGACAATACTCTTCCTTAAAAGTCATCATACTTTCACAGAGAACTGATTCCAGGCTCATGGAGCCAGGTTCTACAAACTCCAAACCAGAAAATAAAGAGAAATAGAAGAGGAAGAGGAGAGAAATGTAAAGAGCAAGCATGGCTGTAGGGAGAAATAAGGCCAGATATATACTTGAGTGTGTGTGTGTGTATGTGTGTGTGTGTGTATGAGAGAGAGAGAGAGACTGGAGAGCTGTAAACATAAGCACCAGTAGTTTGAACTGGGCAACTGACTTGAAGAGCCCTATAATGTAATGAAACATGGATGTAGCATGAACAGCCTGAACGGTCCTAGAGGACAATGGCAGTAATCTAAGTGTAAAACAATCAAAGCATGCAATAAAGCCACAATCTCTTCCATCAATCCTTCCAAATTCTATAAATATTCATAAGATGAACATTTGTGACTGTTTTCGCAAAATAAATCAATAGGTCCAAAGTCAGCTGATCATCAGTCAAGATCTTGAGACCACAGGCAGAAGAAACTGAGTGAATGCAGGAGTCTGAAGGCAAATGGGAGGAAGCACAAAAGAGAATGGGAAGGATGATCAAGTCACAACACAACAATCTTGAGCAGAAGACAAGCTCAGGAGAGTTTGTATATACTAGAGCCAGTAATCAACAGCTACTTACTGATCTGTTGTTTTAATAGTGTTCTACTCTGCTATATATTTGATTTCAGAGGGTTTCATTTCATTTTTAAGCTATTTTTCTTTTTCTTTTTCTTTTTTTGCAGAAAAGCAAAATAAAAGTATTTCATTGGATGTAAAGTTAAAACTTGAGGTAACACTAGTTTGGATAAAGAAATGTAACTCTTTATCCCCTCACTCCGTCTTCTATTCATATCTAATGGACTTATTTTCATAGATCCTTGATTCTTTATTTGATGATGTGCCTCTAAGGGTCTGCAACTGATATCAGTAACTGGATGACTGGACGAAAGTTATATATTTCCTGATTACATTTAGGAAGCTTTGTTGGTTCATCCTAAGCTGCATCATGGCTATATCGTTTAGTATTTAACACTGATTCTACCTTTCAAATCATCTTTCCTTGGCATAGTTGTAGCAAGGTAAAGATTTCTTTTGAGGCAGTGACTACTTTGTTCAGCAAAGTATGGCTTGCAAGGTTCTGTGTAGCCTTATTTGGGCATTCAGTCTCTGACAAGTTCAAGATTACCCATCAAGATGCCTGTTCTGGGCACCAACATTTAAGAAAGCTTTGAACATGTTGGAACAGGTACAAAAAAAAGGCAGTAAAGATGATCAGGGAGATGATAAGTCCTATGAGGAAAAATAGAGGTATGTTTAATATAAAAGACATCTGAAGGAGATATGATAGCACTTTTTAAAGCCAGAATGCTGGACATGGAGCAAGCAGGAAGGCAAACTCCAGATGAACATTAAGAAAAATCTCCTAGTGGTAACAACAGCTGGATGGTGACTCAACTACCCAGAGAGATTATGGGCTCTTCTTCATTGGATGTATGTCTAGACAACCGTCTGTCAGAGATGCTTTAACATGGGATACAGGTATTGAGCAAGGGCATGATTTCAGTGGTTGAAATGGCCTCTTTCCTAAGATGGATGCAACTTTGTAAGGAATTATTGGATTTGATGACCTCAATGCCACTTCCAGTGCTATGATTCTACAATTTACGACTGAGGGCATGTCCTCACCATTGTTTAATTGATGGAACCCGGAGCGTGCCAACTCTGCCAGATCAAACTGGCCAGGCAGATACTATGGGGGACAGTTTTAATAGCACACAGCACTGGGGAAAGTGCTCTGAGTGCAGATTGTGACCCTGGATTTCTCTGGCCCTACTTGGGGCCTATTTTAACCATAAACCTTTGGTGGCAAAGCTTCTAAATCATACCTGCTCCTGAAAACAACTACTTAGATTGCAGCACAGAGCTTTTTCCTTTCTTTCTTTCCTTTCCCTTGCCTATGACTTAATGCTGCAGGAATATATTTCTGGCTGGCTTGAACTCTCTTTGCAACCTGCCAACTCATGAACCTTCATCATATAAAACAGAAGCCATTGAGTAGTGGCATAAGGGCTTCAGCATGCTGTTTGGATTATGTACATATTCCCAGGTGATTCAGGCAGGATATTGCTGGGACAAGATGCACAAATAAATCTCCTGCAAGGCACTAAAATATTAAGTGCCAGGACAAATCCTCTATTTTTCTCTCTCTGGTACAGTATTTGCCATTAAAATAGGAACTCATCCTGGAGTAATAAGCCATAATGTTTCTATTCCAAAAGCAGAACAGTCCAAGATCAGTGGCCAAGGGTGAAAACCCTAGATACTGTCCTTTAAAAATAACAACCCTTGTGCCATGCGAGAAAGGTATCACCTGTCCCAGTGCTGGCTACAACTGATAGATTAGGAGAGCAGAACCAAGCAGAGACATAACGAAAAACAGGTATAAAAGACAATACCATTGGCTTTGTTGAACACTTCTGGCAATCCAGGCAGGGATAAACCAGATACTCTGTTAACTCTGTCTTGGCTTTAAACATACATGTTTCGTTTTAAAAATGCAAACATCTGTCAGGCTTGTCCCCTTATATGTCTCGATCAGTGAGATTGCAGCATGCTGGAAGGGATTTTTAACCCCTTCCCCTCTTGTTGTTGTTCGGAAGCTGCTGCTGCTTGCTTGAGGAAGAGGCACGGGGCCATTGACGGGAACGAGAATTTTCCAGTTCTGTAAATAACAGCTTTGGAACAGTATTTATTGTCAAGATTGCTTCAGGGGAAAAAACATCTTCCTCTTCCCTGCCTACTGCAGCCCTTACAGATATCAGTCCTGATGCGTACTATTTACGTGTAAATATGCCTACACATTAACACCCGATTGAATCAGGAGATGTGGGTTGGAGGGCCTTCAGTTTATTAGCTTGAAGATACGCAAACCCCTTTGAGTCACGGGAGGGTGGGATTCCTGACTATCAAGAAAAAGAAAATCTGTGCAGCTGGGGGAGGGGATTTTGTAATAATCTCAGCTGAGCTACTAGAAAAGCCAAGCTGCATTGTATCTGTCAGTGTGTGTGTGTGTGTGTACATACACATACATACAGTATATATAAACACTATGCAGCTTGGCATAGATAGATAGATAGATAGATAGATAGATAGATAGATAGATAGATAGATACTTTTTTTTTTCAAATTAAGACAAGCCCTTCTGCCTTCTGGTTATAAATCTTAGTAAAAAATGATGATGATGAGGATTGTTAACTGTTTAATCTGATTAATTAGGAATATCATACCTGTCCACCCCCCACCACACCACCCCGACCCTCCACATCTGGTACTGAAGTCTCTAAGCAGAAGGAGTATGAGCTCATCTTGATTTGTAAAAAAAAAAATAAGTTCAATGTTTTATAGATATTAAAAAAACCTCTCATTCTCACCAATGGGCCACACCTCCGCCTCACGCCAACCAGAGTTTCAAAACAACTGCAGGAAGGGTTGTGTGAAGGTTGAGAACTCCTCCAATGTTTCAGTCGTGTTGACTGAGATATATAAGGGTGTAAACCCAGCAGATGTTGTTTGCATTTTGTTTTAATAAAGATATAATGTTTGGCAAGGTTGAAGGAAAAGGCAAAAGGAGAAGACCAGCAACGCAATGGATTGATACAATAACAGCAGCCATGGGTGTCACTCTAGCAAGGATTAGCTGCCTGACTGAAGACTCAGTTCAGGACAACTATTTACAGGGTTGCCGGGAATCAAAATTGACTTGATGGCAAATATCGTGTTATATCTGGGCTGCCAAACTCTGCATGGCCACTAGATGGTGACAAAGAGATACAGAAGACTCTAGTTCTTAGCTGCCATTTTTAAAAAAGTTATACACTCCTTCCTCTGTTGAAGTATCTCAAATAGAAACAGCAATAAATTATATAATAAATAATCATTAATACTGTATGAAATATTCACTTCATGTTGGGAGATAGGAGAAAGAAAACAATATATCCTTCAATATTCAGCCCTTGCTAAAGGAATGAGTGTTTAACAGGCACCTAAAATATGTTATAGGAGATGTCCCTTGAATTATAAATATAATTTTAATTAAATTCCATTTAATTATAAATGGAAACACTATCTTTGTGAACTAAGATCACCAAAGCAGACAAAATCCTGAATGAGCTAGCCAGATCAAGCATTATGCCATTCTGGATTAATGCTAAAGTGAAAACCTCATCATTTAATCTAAGACGGCATGCTGGCTGGGGAACTCTGGGAGTTGAAGTCCACACATCTTAAAATTGCCAAGTCTGAAAAACAGTGATCCTTAGATCATTCACATAGCCATGTTAATATGCTTTTCTCCCATCTTTGTGGTGGGAGGAAAGTATGTCAGATAAAAAGCTCCACCCTACATCCTATCTTTAGTGATGAATACTGTATGAAATATTCACTTCATGTTGGGAGATGATTAATAAATAGAAGCCTCACAGGTTGTAATTGGGTTCCTGTCTGGGGGCTTCTGGGATGTCCTTTCCTCTCCTATGAGCATCACCTACAGCCAATACCATCTTCAGCCCAGGTAGAGGATCATTTCTCTTCTTATGGGGTTTGTAATCCTGGAATGTTTTTGAAAAGCTCAAGCCATGGGAATATCAAGGTTGAAATTCTGACACTTAACAAACACACATTCTATGATTTCAAGCCTTGCCATGTAAGTCCTCTATACAGTATTTCTCAACCTTGGCAACTTTAAGACAGGTGGACTTCAACTCCCAGAATTCCCCAGCCAGTAGGTTGAGAAACACTGCTCTAGTACTTGGTTTTGGCGGGGGGGGGGGGGTTTAACTCTGCAGCTACTCCTTTATTTCCTTTTCTCCCTTTATTGGCCAAATGGAGAAAAAAGCTTGTGCTTCTGCTTACCCATGGAACTATCAACCTCATGGAAGACCTGCTTTTGGTCTTGGATGAAGTTCCTCTTTTCATACCCAACCCCCACAAAACAAATAGCTTCTACCATGAGGTGCCTGGTCTCTCCTGCAGCCACAGCCAAAAGCCCATGGAGATGCAGAGTCTAGGAACATATAGAGGGCAGAGGGAATGGCCTTGGAGGACAGGAGGAAGGCCCGCTATCGAGGCAATGGTCAGTTAAAAGGGGCCTAAGCCTGGGTCAAGAATGTAACTTGAGAAAATGTCTCAGACATGCCCTTCCCTAGTTCACATGAAGATAAAATGAAGGAGAGGAAGAACATTCAGACATGCAAGATTCTGTTACAATAGCTGTTACAATAAAAATAGCCCTGAGCTATATGGCATTGGTTTCTTAGTCTGGTTTTCCTTATAGGGCTGACAGAACCAGAAGTGAGAGGAGATCCCACTGCAGATCTGCTGGACCAATTGGAGCCTAACTGATTCCTGACTTTCAAAGGCTACACCTCCATGCATCCTAGAATATCCACATAGGAGGTTTTGTACCACAGTACCAGAGACAGCACCTCTTCCACTCTGGAACCCCTTGGAACAGCTCCAGACTGTCTTAGTATCAGGCTGACAGTGGAGGTTACATCATGAGGACACGTTCTTGGAAACAGTTAGCAGGGCATCTCCATACCATGGTAAACAGACTGTGTGGATGTAAGATCCATGAAAGCAGCCTTTTTAACAAGCTTGGTGAAGTAGAAAAGATGGTGCTAGTTGAGGTAAGTGAATTATCCCTTCCCCAAACTGATTTCCAAGGGAAAAATGTACTCTCAGCTCAGTCATAAATCATTTAAACACAAAAAATGTTGATTAGGGCACTAAGATATAAGAACAATGCTGGGAAGCAAGGCCAATATAAGATAAACCCATAAAAGTAACTCCCTGGGGGAAAAAAAAAACTATGCTCATGAAATACCGCCTCTTTATTCTCTCAAAGTACGTCATTGTCTTTGTAGTACTGTTCTCAGTACCTCATAGTTCTGCCCTTAGGACCCCACTATACATATGGTCAATCAATGTGTTGTAAACAATTTTATTCTGTCAATCATATGTATATTGTAATTTGTCCAAGTCTATACAAAGTGGTTGTATCCTCACCCTTTTGGGGGTTAGTCTCAACTGTCTCCAGTACATTTTGTGCTTCAATGAAAGAGTGTGTATGATCTCTATTACTAAAGAATTATTTGGAGAAATTTCCCCTACATTTGTATTTACAGAACAATTCACTTTCTGCTGTCTTCTACCAGACCCACTGCATCCATTTTTGCAAGCAAACTGTGCAGTTTCTCTTTGGTTCACACAGAACTTTTATTGTTAATAAGCTGATCAGGATGAATCCAGAAATTATCTAGTTTTGTGTTCACTAATTTCATTACTTTTACTTCTATTGTGAAGGGGTTTTTTTCCACTGTGAGATGCTAACACTTATAAAGCATAAATAGTTGTTCACTTCCTAATTTAAAGAGAGACACAATACTCCATCCAAATCGCATCTGTCTTCCCCATTTCCTTCAGTCTATCTTGAGCCATCTAATCCCATCTAAATCCTGTCTTGAGTTATTGGATCCAATCCTTTCAGGAACTTTGCCTTGTGGCAGTGAATTCTACTGACAAGTCATTCAGTACCTAGCAATGAAATTACTGGCCATCTGCAATTTTTGCAGCCTAATTAAATGTCTCTCCCCTTGCTGAGTTGAAGTGCTTTCTGGCGATCCTTGAATTGGCAGATAACTATGCTAATCCATTCCCATTTCCAGTCTCTACCCTGCCTCTATTGCCTTTGTTTCAAGGGACTACAATCACTTGAGTTCTCCAAGATAACGAATGACAAAGCCTAACAGTTTTTATTTACTTTGCGGCTACCCTTGGAAAGCATTGGAACCAGAGGAAAAATTCTTCCTTGGCACAGAATGACTTACACTCATCTAATGTATGGGGTGGGGAAGAGATGAAAGCAATGCCATGGGGACCCAGCAGAAACAAGATATTGTCATGGCATGCTTGTTTATTTATTTGTTTATGCATAGTTTACTAATGTATAGATTTACAAATATATACATGCATTTATAGATGTATAAATGTATAATGAAATAGTTATGCTATGTTGAGGTCCAAGTGGGGAAAGGCCCTAAGTCTGTGGAGTCCCTGGGGTTCTCTGAGCTCAGAGAACCCCAAGGACTCCACAGTTCAACCCTGAGCTACATATATTCTCTTCTATTGGCCCTAAATCTTTACAACACTATATCCTATAAGCTATAGACAAGGAATGTCCTTTCTCTTTAACCCTATGTCTGTCTTCTCCTACTTATTTTTGGCTTAGCCTCCAACCTGAAAGAAATGTCTTCAGGAATTTCAAGGTTCACTCAATACTTCATAGCATCTTATTTTATATATATATATATATATATATATATATATATATATATAAAATCTTTGATTTTTTTAAGCAATACATCATAGCTGAGTAGACAACTTTTGTTTGGAATTTCCCCTCCAGAATAATAAAATGAAATGGAAGCCTACACATAGCAGACAGAAGCTGGTTAAGTTCTGGTCAAGTGCTCTTCTAGATTTTTGTTTAAAGCCATTGGGGATATGTTTACTTTGGTCAGTTGAGCATCTCTCACTTGAAGTCAGAAATGCTATGCCATTAGACAGAGGTTTACTATGTCAGAGAAAAAAAAATAGATGTTTTTCCACTGCATTTACTCCATGTGATAGATAATTTGTGCAGTAGATGGGTGAAACAGCAAATTACTGATTATTATGGAGACATTTATTCTGATTTTAGACTAGTGTGCCATGATAAAAATGTTGTTTCAGCTCTGCTGCAGTCTCTTATCTCATGAATGCATTACCATCTCCTTTAAAGAAATAAATTCTGCTAGCAGAGATAATACATTGCCTGGTTTAGTAAAGACAAACATGAATTAGTAATCAAAGCAGCCTCCAAAATTTGGATCAGTTTGAGCCAACTGCTATAAGAGCTCAGTTATTATTTCTGAGCTCAGAAAACTAGACTGCTCACGACGAATGAGTCTATCATAGAAACTATTTTGTGGATATAGTCTCATATCTGACCCTGGTCTTGGTGTGGCCTATCCTACAGGCTTCAATAGATCCCAGTTAATGTCAATGACATATTGCAGTCATATTTCTCTTTGTTGCATGTATGTTAAGTCAGAGGTCTCTGTAGCAAATTATGATGTTAAAATGATGATACACATTGTCAGGCAAATGACACCATTACAGACATGTATCTTCACATATCATATGTGTGCATTGGTTGCAACATTTGTGTAATGACATCATCTCACACTTCCCATCATTTGCCTCCCTTCCCTACCTCCTGTAGATGCCCATGTATCCAGTCTGGTTTGTTGAAACTGAGATTTAAAAAAAAAAAATCACACTAACATTTGTTAGTATTTGGTATAGATTTCTCCAAACATACTGTAGGTATTTTTCTTAGCAATTCTGCCATGGGTACAGTTTTTACATCCCTCCTGCACATAATGTATTTTGGTATGTTATTTTCTTATTATTTATTTATTTATTTATTTATTTATTTATTTATTTATTTATTTATTTCTGGGCTGTCTTTTCCCTAAGATGCATTGTTTATATTGCTGGTTAACTGCACAGTAAAACTCAGACAACTGCAGACTTCAAATGGTATCTAAGATTTGGTTTGTATTGGTCTGAAAATGTGAAATTAGTTCACATTCTGCTAGTAGTGATAATACATTGCCTGGTTTAGTAAATAGAAACATTAATTAGAAATCAAAGCATTCTCCAAAACAGTGAATGGTGATGGTGAAAGAAACAGGAATCAGTTTTCGGAAAAACCATTCATTATTCTAGGGGAAGAGTTAGTCTGGTGTAGTAGTTAAAGGTGCTGGACTAGTATGAATCTTGCCTTAAGCATGGAAGTCAGCTGGTAAATTTTGGCCAGTCTCTGTCTCCCAGCCCTAGGAGGAAGAAGGTAAGGACAAGCCACTTCCAAAAAATGTTGCCATGAAAACTGCATGGACTTGTCCATGTTGTCAGTAGAATGTACAAAAACAGAATATGGTAAAAGTGAATGGACCATTCAGAGACCCAAGAACAAATGAGAATGGTGATTGGTGAGTATCTGCTTAAAAAGGTCTGTTTTAAATATGTGGTTTAAGTACTAGGGTATTCAAGGCATGATTGCTTTGATTGTTTGAGGTCAAAAATTGAGAGAATTAGTGAATGAATTAAAAATAGTGACATAATTTGTGATGAAACTGAAGTGAGGGAATGCTGGAACTTAGAAAGAATATTCTAGAAATTTTCATGAGAATGACAGTGTTATGTTGAAGAATGGAATTGAAATAAATATAACAAATGTTACTGTCCAGGAAAAAAAAAAGATGAAAAGGAAGTAATAAATGCTGTGAGAATGTTGGAGATGGCAAGGTTGCAGGTGTAGATGGTATAACTGGAGAAACATTAAAATATGGTAGTGTTTTTATGGACTGGCTGTGTGACTTATTTAACATACATATCAAGTTCCTGATACAAAACTATTGTAAGATAGAATGTAAAATCCATTCACTTGTTAAGTGTGTCTGGGAAGGTGTTTGGTGGAATTTATTTATCACATTTATAACCCACCTCAGTTGTATGCAAACTCCTGGAGGATCACAACATGAAAAAAAAAAAAAGAATAACAATACAAATTAAAAATACAAAAATCTCCAGTCAAAAAAACAAGGACATACATCCTAGATTGTATCTGGTGTCTTTCCCCCAATCCCCCTAGCAAAGCTCTGTTTTCAGAAGCTTCTGGAAGGTGACTAAATTGGGGCCAAACACACTTCTTGTGACAGGGTGTCTCAAAGGGCTGGCCCAATGACACAATGGCTCTGGGCCTCATCCCCCTCTGACTCCCTGAAAATGGGAGACAACAAGCTGCTTCTCCTGGTATGGAGAGATGCAGTCCTGAAGGAAATTCTGATCAAAACAGCTGACAAGGAGCAAATTTTGGGAAGTGTAGTCCTGCTTTACACTAGCAAGGAGGGCATAGACCAAATTATTGCTTTCCATCAGATCACTGAGAAACATATGAATGTGAGAAAGTTTACATCTGCTGATTCAGAAGAATGTTTGATAAGCTAATAAAACCAAATTATAGAAATTTCACATGAAAGTGGAGTTGAAGATTGGTTGCTGAATGTAGTAAAAGCAGTAACGCTTGTGTGAGAATAATCAGAATGCTTAGCAAACGGTTCAAGATTGAGCAGGAAGTTAAAAGAAGAATATGTGATGTTCCCTTGGTTGTTCAATATATTTATGGATAAATATCTAAGGAATGTTTGTGGCAATGTTAGAGGGGCATTGGCTTGGGACATGAATGTGTCGATACTTTTGAATGTAGACAGCAGGATGCTGTCTGAAAACCCAAATGATTTGCAGTGAATGTTAGACAGATTATATAATGCAACAAGAAGTATGGATCCAAAAATTTACATATCAAAAACCAAAGGAGTTGTGTTTGACTGGGAAAATTGAATAATAGCAAGTTTTACATAAAAATAGATAAATGTATATACCATGGTAAAATGTTGATTGAAAATGAAAAAAAAAATGCATGGAGAAATTTTAAAGCATGCAAATACTTGTAGAAAGGTAGTGGGTAGCTTCTGGCCTGTGGCAGGGAGTGCCTGTTTAGCAATACATTAAAAAAAAATGCTGTACATAAAAGCATGCTTCAACCTACTTTGCTATATGGAGGTGGGAATTGAGTACTTTAAGAGAAACATAAAAGTAGGTTGATTGCAATGGGAACGGGTTACTCGGCCCATGCTTAAGAACAAGATTTGTGCGATTAAACAAGAAGGGAGAAAGTTAAGAATGAATGGTAATGAGTAAATGGAGACTGAATATAAACGTGAGTAACCAGTATAAAAGAAGTATGTTGAATGGTTTATTCATGTAGATGGAAAGAATGAGCATAGAACTGGAAAACAAATCTATGAAAGAAAAATAAATGGCTTGAGAAAAAGGGGAAGGCCAAGAACGTTGTGTTGAATGGAGTTCATGAGATCCTCCAAAAGGGAGAGGTGAGCAGCTTAAAGAGCAAAAGGCAAAGTGGTATACAGATGTGGTGAAAATCTGGATGGTTTGCAAGTTAGGAAGGTATAGTTAAATATAGTGAACAGTGTAAACTCTGTTAAGCTATATTTCCATTTCCTTTCTCTAATCTCCAGCATTTATTTTCCTTCCATACTACTTTTTACTTTTTTTTTTTTTTGCATTTTATTGCTTACCCTGCAAGAGAATAGTGTGATAATTCAGTTGCTTAAAGTGTAGGCTCGTAGGGGAAAATCTTTCTAGCCCATTGTCATTTGAAGATGCAGTGGTGCCAAGGGCTATCATTTTCTGGTGAATATATATTTTTTTTGCTTCTACAGTTTGCTCCTGAGCTCTTCTGTAGCCAAAGAAACATACATTGGGCAGAAGCAAATCCGTAAGGAAAGAAACACCTGCTTTTACTGATTCGCAAAATGCTTTCCAAGTGAGAGAATGATGATCCCTAAATATTTCTATGTTGTGATAGCACCCAGTGCCTTGAGGAAGAAAACATACTCAAATAATGGGAAGGTAGCCAAATCTGAAGAATGTACTAGATGTTTCCTCCTTCTTGATTGAACAGAACACTAGAGCATTATATTCGTCACTTATTTTACTTATGAAAATTATTTTCAAGGCTACAGTTCATGACTTGGCATTAGAGACCTGAGCAAACCAAATATGGACCATGTGGTTCTTTGTCTATTTCCCCCTCCACTGAACTGTTGGGATCACTAAACATTTAAACATTTTTGCAGCTAGGACTTAGACTTTGATTGCATGCTATGGGGAAAATGAGGCAAATATATCTTTGATGAATCTTTGGGGAAAAGAAGCAAGTTTTTAGAGGCCTCAGATGAATGGGATCATCTTAACAAAATTGAAACATAAAGGAATATGCAGCACCCTTGAAGCTGGCGTGAACTTTTCTTGAAGTTGGTGTGAACTAGGTTGATGGTAAACCCCTTATCACAAACATCCCCAAGCAACGTAAGGGAGGATGCCTTCTTCCTAGCAGTCAGCACCTTGAACCAATTTGTTTCTTCCTCTCTGACACTATTGCTTTCCTTATAGGTAGCAGTTGTTCTGTCCTTGTAGATAGCAGACAAGAACAGGGACAGACAGTAACTTGAGAAGTATTGCACATTTAGGTATGCCTGCATCATCATATGAATATGTATATCTATGTGTTCTTTTCCCTTTTCCTTCTTGTAGAACTGCATAAATATCAAGCCATCCATTTTGCCTTTAGGGGAGTGTCTCCCACTAACCTTTGGTGGGGTTCCCTTCCAGTACATACCGCCTAATAAACACTGCAGTGAAGCCTTGATTATTTTGCACTTGTGTCCTGCATTTTGATTCCACAATGCCAGAGTCTGTGCTCCAACAAGTACATGGGACCAGGACAAAACTGGAGTTGATTTAATAGAAATGCAATTAAAATTGCATTAATCAAGTTAATGCAACAAAACCTCATTTGCATCAATCTTGACTCTTGGTTGCTTCATTTATTATTTATTTTTTACATATATAAGGCTGCCCATCTCCATGGGGACTCTGGATGTGGTAACTTCAGGCTGTGCAATGTGCGCAGTGTTGAATTAAACCCTACTTCGTTACTGTATCCAATTATGGCAAACGATGGCCTCTTTCACATATGATATGCTTGCAATTGTAATGTGCTAGTTGAGATGAAACAGTGGGCTGGAATTTTGGCTTAAGAATTCAAACCATAGTTTGCAATGCTTTAATGCAATGCTAAGCTATGGTCAGTTTTAGTCTGTGAAGGGGAAAAGGGAATATGAAAGAAGGGTGGAAGAAGGGTGTGATCTTAAGTGTATCTGCTTGGGCACAGAAAGAGAGATGACTGCTTGGAGGGTTTCTGGGTGGAATCAATGAACAAAAATGCATTTCTAGATTGGATGGCCCTTATAGTATGTTCTACTGTCATATTTTCAAGCAGCATTTTTACTCCAATACATTTTTTTAGAGGAAAGGCTTATTGTAGGAGATACCTTGTCTGGCCCCTAGCGAAAGCAAATAGCTTGCTTCTTTTCCTTGTTCTTAATGAAGCTTTACTGTTGTCAGCCAATGCTATGCCCAGCATTTGGTGCACAGGATCCATTCCACTCTCCGGGGCACCTGGACAAATGTTCAACATTCAGTTTGAATTTATTTTCCGTGAGTCAGAAGAAATAACAAAGCTCAGAAGTCCAAAGAAGAATGCAAGATAAGACTGACTTGGCCATCATACTTCATGTTTTAGTAGCTTCCAGTCTGGACTAGAAAAGTATGCTTTAGACAAGGCTATTTTTGAAAAGCCAAATGGAAGATTCAATCACTCCCACTGCGAGATTGTAATATGCAGCTGACTGGATAGCATATGTAACTCTGACTTTCCTCAGGATTCAGCAGCTACCTTTCTCTTTCCAGACTCAGTGCAAGAAAATTTATCTTTTCCTTTATAGCTTTAAATGAAAGAGCATTTTTTCCTTCATGTTCTCTAGCTTGCTTTCCAATCAACCTCAAAGGGCCTGGTACATGTTCTTCTGCCAGTTGGAGCTAGCTAATTTCTACCCTTGATTAGGGTTGCTATTGTTGCTGCCTAAATTGAGGAGAAATGTCCACTTTTATATGTTGATTTGTAACTGGAATCACAGGTATGATGGCCTACTCAAGTGCTGGAGGTAGCCTCTTAGCTTTTTAAAAATAAAGTGTTGTATGGATGTTTGTGCACTTATTGTATTTAAAGCAATACTCTCTTTTATATTATAAAATCGCATCAGAAATTGTACAGAAATCTTCTTGGTGACTTCATGTATTTTGGCTAATCAGTACTGAGTGCAGTCAACTCCTGCTGTTGGTAAACACAGAGGAGTATTTGTTTAAAAAATCAAAACTGAATTCCACAGAGGAATAATTACATGAGTTCTGTGGGGGTAGAAGATGGGTTACTTCTGGTCTTGCTTCTCAAGTTCAACTATTTTGGTTGATAATAAAAAAAACAGCCTTAAAGTTTCACACAAAGTATAAGCACAGTTAAATCAGGGAGCGCATTTTTTTCATGATCAGCAGAAATATTGCAACAATGCAATGATTATACACAAAGCAAACCCCAAACAAAAACTGAAGGCTTGGGAGCCTTGAAACAGAGGCCCAAGGTGACATTTAGTTGCGTTGTTGTGTTTTCGAAGTAATCAGTTTGCAATCTGTGTTTATTCTCAGTTAATGCTTTGGGTCTCTTTTTAAAAATAATAGGAATTGCCATGGAGAACCATGCTTTGGAGCCAATGAGAAAATCTGGAGAAAGTTCACAAGTTGGGCATGAGGATGAGTTACCCCTTCTTGTTCATTGTGAACATCTAGCAATAATCATGTGTATGTGTCATTTTTCATTCCATTTTTCTTAGCTATTAGCACTTGAAAGTCCTGTTCCCCCATGGGTTTGTTTGATCTTTTACTAGGGCTGCATCAAATCTGAGAATGAATTTCTGCTCAAACAATGGGATTTCTCCTCACTTTCACTCTTCCAGCACCCAGTACATCCTCTAATGGGTGGACCATCCCAACTATATTTAGATACATAGTGGAGGACAAGAGGGAGTGGGAAAAATATCTTTCTCTAGCAGATGCCTTTTTGCAGGCAAAAAGTGAATCCACCAATGGCCATTATGATTTTGTGTGAGTGAAGCATTCCATACTAATTATGATTACCAAGATATTTTTAGTGACATGGTAGGCAGAGATCATAGAATCATAGAATGTATGGGCTTGAAGGGACTTTATAGGTCATTTAATCCAGTGTCCATTATTAGATGATCTGTAGGATCATAATCTAATAGGTGATGAAGTTATTGGTGGTATGCTAAATGCCATGCTACCTTCTTCACTACAGAACTGACAGCTCCTTCCTTACCCTCTATCATCTTCCATGACTATTCCCAACTCACATTTATCCTGCTGCTCTACATTTACCTTGACTGCATTTATCTTGACTTACTTTGAACAAACTTCTATTATGTACTATAATGCAAGAAACTATGCTTTATTTTTTATGATTCTACTTAAAGCACATCTAGCATGGTGCTCTTCTGGTCGCGTCTTACAGGAATGCCACAAATCTTAGTAATGTACAATTGAAATGTACAGAGTAATGTACAGAGGCTTTTCTTTTGGGACAAATGGATAAACAGATGGAAAAAAGTCATGGACCTTTGTTTTCATATATGATAACTGCAGCAAGATTATATGCTCAAAAGTGGAAAGTTTCAGCACTACCCACAATGGAGGAATAGTTGGTGAAGATGATTGAACTTGGAGAGATGGCTAAATTGACTGCTTTGATTAGAGAAAAGACAACATCTACATTTATTGCTGACTGGAAACCCATTATAGACTTTTTGCATGAAACTGAAAAAAATAAACTTTTGATTTGTGGTTTTGATGATTAGAAATCATTAGATAATAGAAGAAAGACTTTTTTTTTTTGTAACCATGGAGTAAGAGATAATTTTGTAATTATACTTGTATTTGCTGCAAAGGAAATCAGAAGCTTCTTCTTTCTATTTCTTTTTATCTTTTCTTTTTGTACTTTTTCTTTCTTTCTCTCTCTCTTTTTGCTTTGTTTTCTTTCTTTACATTGTATTAGTTTTTATCTTCTTTTTAAAATTTTAATAAAATTTATATAATACACACACACACATATAAATGTTATTACAAGTTTTAAAAAGAAGATAAACATGTGTGCTTGTGAAGTATTTGGGTATTCCTATATATATATATATATATGCTTCACAAGCATGGCTCAGAATATACAAGCATCTGTCTTTCATAGGATACCTGGCTGCATGGATCCAGCATTCTCCTGCAGCAACTGATTGGGGAATGAACATTATGATGAATGCCTTAAAGTCACTCTCTGAATCATGAACTAATTCAGGCTTGCTTATAGATTTTTTCAAGGTTAAATACTCAGGGCCCTTCTGGACAGAGAAGCAGCTGCAGGATTAAATCAAAGCGAGGCCCTTACTAATGCCATCACAGGGTGTTACCATGGCATTCTGTCCTGCTGTCTTTCTGTTACAGTTGTTGTTATTATTGTTGTTATTACTGTTATTTTAATAAACGAGGAACTCAAATTTCCAAGCAGCAGGTCTTACTGAGAGGCAAGAAGAGTGGCAATGGTTTTATGAGTGCACTATTTCTAAAATTTGTCATGATGTGGCTAATGGTAGAGTGGGTAACTCTTCATTCATGGTGGGCCTAAGGTAGTTTGTTTCCTAAGCTGAAGTACACCTAGTCCATGTAAGAAACCTTACTGGACTGGTTATTGGTAGCTGAGCATGGCACTTCCAAAAACAGCAGGTTAGCTTAGAAATCGCACTCTAAGCAAACCAAACACAGCTGGCTTCTTCCTGTTGTGTCTCAGCTATTTTGCCTGAAATGATGATCTCACTTTCCCTAATGGTATGACTGGCTCTGTAATGCAAAGGGTGTGTCTACAGAAACAGAAAGGTGGTTAGATTGGATTGTGATACATGAATATGTGTTCATGCGTATCCGTATATCCATAGGAGGGGAACAGTAGGTTGAAAAAAAGAACAGCCACCAATTTATAAGCAACTTCACTTGTGTATCTAAGAAAAGACCTGGACTTTTAATTTCAATGCCAGATATTTTGGGGTGGCACTGTCAGCTTATTAAAGATTTACCATTGTCACGTTAACCTTAATGGTCTCTTTTTATGAGCGTGTTATTCCTTCTACAATTCTAGCATCATTCTTCACTGTAGTTTCTTTACAAGTTTCCCTAACACTCTATTTCACTTGTAAAACAATTTCATTAGCTGTTCTGATAGTTTCTAAGTCTCAGTTTAGAAGCTGCTTCTCTATATTTTCATTACTTTTCATTTGAAAACGTGTGTGTGTGTGTGTGTGTGTGTGTGTATGTGTGTGTGTGTTTATTTTGTCTCTGATTTTTCCACTGACAGAGTTTCTATGATTTCCCTAAGAAAACAAATAGGATTATATCTAGGCTGGTTGGGGAATTCTGGGGGTTGAAATCCATACATCTTAAAGTTGCCAAATTTGAGAAACACTGGAACAGATATTAGTCTGTACACACAGTCTGTGTATGTGTATACACACATGCACACACGCAATGTCTTTTGGCTGAAGAAATCAACATGCTAATATTAAGGATTCTTAATATCTGTGCTGACAGATATTTTAGCAAACATTTGGCAAAACTCAAAAATAAAGTTTTAGAAAGGTGCAAGTATTTTCAAATTCCATAGTTGAGGAATAGTTTTCCTTTTCAAACCATTGCAACAATTTCTCTCTTTCCATGAAATAAGAAATAAAAGCAGCTTGCTAGATACAAACACAAAAGCCAGTCAGGCCTGTTCAGTTGCCTGTGAGCTGTTGAGAGGTACACTACAAAGCAGCTCGCTCTGCCTCTGAAGATGCCAGCCAAAGCTCCCGTCAAAATGTCAGGACCCAAGAAAACTAGAACGCGGCCATTCAGCTCAAAAGCTCATCACTGCTTGATTGACGCTGGCCGTGAAAGCCTACACCATATATAAGAAATGAAAAGGTTTTTTTAAAAAGTTAAAGATGACCTTTCTTTTTAACAATGAGCATCAGCTCTTCTGTATTAACTATGCAATCACTCCTTTTAAGAGTAAACTCAGGTGCTAAGACTATAGCTGAAAATGGGGAAGGAAGAATGGTGCTAGTCTAGGGCAGTGTTTTTCAAACTTGGCAATTTTAAGATATGTGGACTTGAAGTTAAAGTTGCCAAGTCTGAAAAACACTGGTCTAGGGCAATGAAAGGGATGTGGACTCTGATGGCATCTTCAGGACTAACCAACTTTATTAGGATAAAAGCTTTTGCCCTAATAAAGTTGGTTAGTCTTGAAGGTGCCCTAATAAAATGAGTTAGCCTTGAAGGTGCTACCAAATTCCATGTCTCTTTAGCTGAAAATGGGGGCACAGACAGCAGGAGAGAGGCATCAGCATATTTGTGGAGGCTTTGATGTTTTCCCACTGACAGCCTGGGGGGACTGAACATGCTCAACAAGTGGAATGTCAGATGGAGAAGAAAAACAGACCATTCGGGAATGAAGAAGCAGAGAGCGGGGAGTAAAATGCTTTTCTTAGAGGGAACAACTGGGACTGACAGTATGCACATTTCATTAAATTTAATTGATTCATTCATTAATAACAAGTCAGAAGATTCATCAGCTAAAACATTTTAATTAGTTGAGAGCTATATTCCTCTTTTTCCCATTAAAATGTAACATTGCATATAATAGAAAATGTGTAAGAAATCAGTTTCAACAAATAAGCATTCCCACTTTGCAATCAAGTGCAGTTAGAAGAATTTTCTTGATTTCTTTATCAGTGCGGTGTGATAATTAAGGTGGTGGACTAGGATCATAGCTACCTAGATTCAAGTCTGCTTTTAGCTGTGGAAATTCACTGAGAGATTTTGGGCCAGTCTCTCTCAGTCTGAGGAACCTTCCAGGGTTGTTGTTGTGAGGATAAAATGAGGGGACATCTGCATGAAACATGGGGTACAAATCTAAGAAACTGATAAATGTACACTTCCCCCCTAAATGTATGTGAATTCTGATCAAAATGAACTTTATTTGACGTTAGGGGGCACAGGAAGAAGAGATATAGTAATGGGGTATGTTTGCACATTTACACATAAGGCTGTGGTGGACTGAGCTCCCTGGATCACAAGGGAGATGTCAACATCCTCCACCCACAATCCTCTTGCACCTTTTTACAACTCCTGGGGAAAAGCCTACTTAGTCAATGCTGCCCCTATCCACTTTATTCCAAAGGAAGTCCCTTTCGGCACTCGTTTACTTGGGAGGAGGAAAATGCAAACCTACTTCCTTAGCTTGCCTTTTTTTTGCTGCATTTTAACTGACCAGGAGAAGGTGCATGTGCTAAAATTCAAATCCTTTCAGAATGAAGGTGCTGATTCAGTAAGTCTTAATTATGTATATTGAGATTAAGGAACTAAACAGAAGTTGACAGTCCAGACAGGGCAGGAAGAAAGAGGAAGAGTCACTGGCTCTGAACAGTTTTCTTAGCCACTTGCTCTTTCAGCGAGGAACGCACACACACATGCACACACAGAGGGACAGAGTAAGGGCAGAATGAAATTGAACAGAGGATAACAAAGGCACAGCGACTCAGAAAATCTTCCATTAAAAAAAAAAAAATCAAAATTCAGACTCACAACTAGCTTCCACTAGTCCCTAAACTGTTAGATATTTCCTAGATCACTAATCACAGCACAGATCTCTAGGGATTGGGGTGCTGCTTATAGCCACAAAGAGATGTTCTACTCCTTCTACGTCCTACTAGGTGTAAGTAACAAAGACAGTGAAGTTGCTTCTTCCTCTTTTTGAAAATCTCAAGTAAGAGGGGGAACTTCCTGCTCCTAATTGGCTCTGTTTTTCCTAGCCTCTGATTCTCTCTGCCCACAACTAGATTGATAGATCAGATTTGGGCTTCCTATAACTTTTTCATTTTGAAAAAGGCTGAGAGAGAGTGACTGGCCCAAGGTCACCCAGCTGGCTTTGTGCCTAAAGTGGGACTAGAACTCACGGTCTCCTGGTTTCTAGCCTGATGCCTTAACCACTACACCAGACTGGCTCTCTAAATAGTTTAACATATTGACGGTATATAAGATGATGATACAGTTATTCAAATGATGATGGCAATAATGTAAAATGTTTGTTCATACATAACCAATCAATTAATCCTTATTTACATATAAAGATAGAATTGATTTGCTCCTCAGTTGCCTTAGAAGGCTGACAACTAGTTTTCTTTTAGGAAGAAAAGAAAAGAAAAGAAAAGAAAAGAAAAGAAAAGAAAAGAAAAGAAAAGAAAAACCCAACCATTTTCAGTCTGAATGGTGGTACAGGTGTTAAACAAGAAAAGCAATGGGATAATACAGAGGAGTCTTTCCCAGTGTGATTGTCTGGGGCTAATGAGAGTTATAGCCCAAAATTTTCTGAAGAACTCCAGACTGGAGAAGTCTGATAGGGGGTTCTACATGTTCCTCTAGCCAGTTCGTATTCCCACAACTAGTTCAGTGTGAGAATTGTCAGCAGCCACAACAGTTTGTTTCTTTCATCAGAAAGGCAAAAGCAGCTTTGCAATGTCAGGGCACAAACTGCCCCCCATTTGGAATGCCTGCAATGTTGGGATGCAGATAGAAAAGGGTGGGGCTTGCATGATGACACTGTGATGTCATGTTGCTGACCCTCCCTGAATGCTGACCCCGCCCCCGAATGCTAGGAACAGCCATGCAGAATTGCCCAAACCGCACTGACTTCCACCTGTATGTGTGGCTGTAAATTGATTGATGGATGACGTGACATCAAGTTGTTTTTGACTCCTAGAGACCACGCAGATTTTCTCTGTGACAATCTATCTCTAACCCAGTGTTGTGCAAACTTGGCCACTTTAAGATGAGTGGACTTCAACTCCCAGAATTCCCCAGCCAGCCACAAAGTCCACTCATCTTAAAGTGGCCAAGTTTGGACAACACTGATCTAACCTTTTCTTTCAAGTCTCCCAATGGTGCACTCATTGCCCCTGTAACTGAGGCATGTTGTAAAACTCCTACGTTAATTAAAAATTTCCTGCTTCCATTTCTTTTGTTACTTGTGTGTGTACAGTAGACTACTGTAAAGCAGACATTCCCAACAGGGCCAAAGGTGCTGTTCCTTTGGGCTTATGTGTCAGGCTTCCCAGACTGGAACTTGGCAGTATATCACAGATCTCTTGACACTTCCCCACATGTTTAGCTCTGTTCCTTGATTAGGCTTGGCAGAAGGCTCACTGACATGGCTCAGCTAAATAAGAATCTTTATTGAGGGCAAGAACAAAGCCATCCAAAGCCACTGACTGCCCACTGGCAGTGAGAGAGGGCAAATACTTTTATATCCTGGGTAGTTTAAGTTGCTTGTTTCTTCTTTCTATCCTTCTTCACAAGTTAACAGACTCTTGGCCCAGAGCTTGGTAGCCTTGAAGCCACGTGGTTAATGTACCCTGGCCAACTACTGACTCCTACTTCAACCTTCCTATTATGGAAATTGGAGCCCAAAATATCTGAAAGGCACTATATTGGGGAAGGGGGGGAACTCAGGAGGTTGGGATGGTGGGAGGCTCACTGAGTCTCAATGAGGAAATTACTATTTCAACCATCTTCTTTAGCTTTTGTAGATTGCAACAGATAAAAAGAAAAAAGAAAAAAAAACTTGGAAATTGATATTCCAAGCAGGAAAGCTGCCCCATGAATCTCAGACCTACCTTGCAGCCTCGGAATATCGCTCTAAGCATCGGAAGACAGCAGCTTGACGAAGGTGGTTGCGAAAATAGGCAGGGTTCAGAATTATGCTCCTTGGAAAACAGCAAACAAATGTTCAAGTCAAAGACCTAAAGTGACATAATAGGGTAAAACCATTTAAAGCCTAACTCTGGACAGCATGTTGGCTGTATATCCACATTCTTTCTTTCATTGCTATATTGAAAGCATTTTTCCCCAATTCCCAACAATGACTTATCACATCTATTTTGTTGACAGCTGAGATAGACGAGCAGGCATTATTAAAATGTCTATTAAAGCTGTGTCATAAATGTAATTGCATTCATAGCACGGCCTATTACAAAAGCAGCAGTTTCACCTCCTCCCCCTCCCCCCAAGCATATGTTTCCCTGCATTTAGTGAGAATGTAATGATCAGCAAGACCCTATATATCATTATAATAATGCCTTTTCTTATCTATGATCTGCATTTGTGTTAATAACTATTCACTATGCATACAAAAATCAACCACCCAAAACTAAGTGAGAGTATTTGTGAGGATCAGGTCATTGCAGTTGGAACGGTAGGTGTTTTCTCCTTTACAATTGTATCTCACCAGGGAAGCCCCACACCTGTTGGAAAGACATTGCACTCTGGCCTCCTATTTGAGATGACAACAAGCATATAGTTTTCAGGAAATATGTAAGGAGCTGCTCTGGGTGTGTGCATATTTTCCTTAAGATGGAAAGGTTCTATGAAAGACCTCCTTATTACTGTATTGTTGCTATTATTACTGCTTCAACTTTACATAATAATTATTATAATTCAAAATCTGCATTCAGGGAATGCTAGAGTTCCTTGGAAGCTAACTAGGGATTCCTTAATGCAGGACAAGCTAGATGTTAAACTAGTCCTTATATTTAACATCTAAATTAAAAGTATACAATTAGCAGCCAGTTGGGATGGGATGGGGAGATATTTACTGAGGTGACAGCAAGGGATTTTTTTTAACTCTTCCTTTGCCTGCTCTGACCTTGATAAACATTTCTCTGAATGTAAAAATGACTTGGGGGGAGTAATTTCTTTCAGCACTGTATCAGGGAGAAAACTGTTCAATGAACCATTTCATCTACTGCGAACCTGGATAGTATTTTGATCGGCTCTTTCAGGGGATGCTGTTTGCATTTCAAAGGGTGCATACTCAATACAGACATTCAGTTAATAATTGTATGTTATTTGGTTCTGAGGAGATCAGTAAATGGAAAAATAGCTTGCCCACCACTAAGGTTTTTTTTCTTTTCTTTTCCCCAGATGTGCTATAAATTACAGTATCACCCAGATACTGCCGAAGCTTTATAAAGACTGCCTGCCTCACTGCTCTTTTGGCATAACTTTGGTTGCATGTCCTTAGATTTTTAGTTGAAATAAACTATACCAACATATAATTAATTGCCCCCCAACACATTGGGTGTCATTCTTACTTCCTTTGTGCAGGACAAGTTAAAGAAAAGGATTCTCCCAGCATTATCTCTCTCCCCTCCCATCAGCTGACAGGGAAAAAAACCTTACTCCTCACTCTTAACTAAGATGGGGCTGGAAGCAGGCCTGTTTTGACAAATGGCTTATCAATCTTTTGAAAGTCCCTCAGGCTTTGCACAACCTCTCAACCCCTGATTGCTGGGGCTGGGAAAGGCAACAGGAGAAGGAGGAGCTGACATGAGTCCTGCCAGGTCTCCAAACATATAGATCTCCTTTGAGTGCTAAACCCATGTTTAAAAGTAGCTTGGCTAACAAGTAACACACAGGGAAGTAATATGGTACAGCAGGAGAGCTCCATTTCACCTGACTGAATAACCTCCTAGACTTCCTGTCAGCTGAAAAACTGCTAAACCTGTGTTTAAAAGTAGCCTGACTAATTGGAGACACATGGGGGAAGAATGGTGTGGCGCAGAGGTAGTCTCCCTCCTGCTGCACCACACAGCTGCTCAGGGATTGTTCCCTGTGATCTGCCAGATCCCTCTTTCAAAGGGAGTGATTGGCTGGGAGACCTGGCAGGTTCAGAGGAAGAGGCCCATTTGAAAGATCCAAACTCTTCTGCTGTCCAGACAGAATAACTGGAAGATCATGCCTAAGGAGAGGATTGCCTCACCAGCTTAAAGTGCCTGAGAGGTGCCAGGCTGATCCCAACCATTAGGAATAATCTGGCTGTGAACCTTTGCAGCAGACATCCAGCAATTCTTGATCTGTATGCATTCTAAATGCATAAAAATTAATACAATAATTACCCAACAATTCTGAATTGGATATAAGAGAATCTTGATATTCAAATAAGCAAACATACATAGGTAATGAGAACTATACTCATTCCTTTTTTTTTTTTTCTTTTCTGCAAATCCCAGAGAATTCTTAGCACTGGGTCACAGTACTCTCCCAGTAAGAAACAAGCCCTTTGCTGAAAACCAAAGATTAGCTAGAGCAGTCTCATCAAGTCCAATTTGTGTGTGTGTGGCATTTTTATGATGAGCTTGCTTAGAAACAAGTTAACAAACTGGCTGATCACTGGGACTCTCACAAAAGATTTTAAAGGCAATTATTGCTTTTCCAAGCGGTTGTCAACAGTTGATAATAGCTATATTGATTTCCCCCCCACTAGATTATTGGCTATACCATTGCTTAGCAATAGCACTAGTACTTAACCACCCATTTTCTACTGTCAGAGCATGATGTGTTCTGATAGATGTAAACACACAGGTACTCATGACCCAGTGATAGGAAATGTCAACAAATTAGTTTTCAGGATTTTTTTTTCCTTTTCAAATTATACTTTTATTACCTTGAGAAGATCTGTTCTACAGCTCTTAACCTCCTTTTCTTCTCTTCTGGAAGAATACGTTAGCTCTGACACTTTAGAACTGAGATCTGAGATCTACTTTTGTTCATTTGAGAGTTTCAAGGCTTATCCAGATGATTGTTCACGGTGTGCCCTGACCACGTTTAAGCCTTGACAGCACTGTCTCAAGAGTCTCAGTGAAAACCAATAGCATGCAATTTTGTTTACAAGTTATGCAGACAGGAAGGAACAGCCTTAATGCAAAGGATGAACAAGAGAGAGAACTTTGATGTGAAAAGTACGAAGCTTAAATCTTCTTCCTTCATATCGTGACTTAATTTTTATCGGTTTGTTCTGGAACCATAAATGCAAGAGGCTGGTTAATGTTAGATGGTGTCAGTCTTCTTAAAAGCAAAACAAGAAGTATTTTGCAAATGTATCCCACGTTAAAATTCTTCCACCTCAGTAGAGCTACAAAAGATTGGATAGCTGAATTCCATGATTTATATATTACTTAGTCCCCTTAGTGCTTATACAACTACCTCTATAATTTTGAAACTTAAACTTTATTACAGCCAAAGACCAGCACAGAACAGTACAATATAAAAAGAATTTAAAAAAATCATATGATGAAGAGGAGGGAAATGTACATAATCAATCAGGGTAAAATGTACCCTGCCAGGCCACAATAGGTTCTAAAAACCTCTATGCTCAGAACTGGCTGTTAGAGCAGATGCTGTGAGTTGACAGCAATATTCTTTCAGCAATCTCATAGAGTGCTGGATGATATGGAAGACAGTATTGTACATGCCATGCTATCCAATCTGTGCTGGGCTTTTAAAGCTACCTTACTACCTTAGGACTAGAGGAGGACATTATCCTGTCATCAGTGTTTAAGTAAGAACTAGTTTGGTATAGTGGTTAAAGCACCAGGCTAGAAAGCAGGAGACTGTGGGTTCTAGTCCTGCCTTAGGCACAAAGCCAGCAGGGTGACCTTGGGCCAGTCACTCTTAGCCCTAGGAAGGAGGCAATGACAAACCACTTCTGAAAATCTTGCCAAGAAAACTGCAGGGACTTATCCAGGCAATTGCCAGGAGTCAACACTGACTTGAAAGCATGCGTGTGTGAAAAGTTGGGAAAGGAATTTTAAAAAATAATGTATGTTAAGCCTTTGTGGCAGGAGGGTTTAAAACCTTTGTGGCAGGAGATTAACATTAATAGGTAGAATAGGCCCCTTTTAATTAGAACTTAAAGAATGCTGGGTAGACAGTGTTAAAAAAAAATCCCTAAATCTACCACTAGCTTGTAGTTGTAATTTTTCCTTTCTCTAAATGCATCTGGGTATAGTATCAGTCCAAAGCATTCTGAGTTCTCACAAAAATTGTGATTATTTGCTGACAGCACAATCAAATTTAAACAGGGAACTCTGCCATGTACCAAAACATTTCTCTGTATTATCAAACTGAATGGGACAGAGGGGAATTGAGAAATTTTGGCCCAGTGTTAACTTTCACAAGAAAACATTTTTTTCTAGATGGGTCACTTCTGTTTGTTCATTTGCAGAGGATTTATTCAACAGGTAGAAGATCCTAGTTAAACCTTAGTATCTCCAGTTAGGATCTGGAAATACTTTTCTTTGATACTCCAACTAAAGGGATCAACAGTTTGACATAATATAAGACTGCTCCCTGTCTTCTTAAATTTTATTAGACATGGATTGTCTGATGTGTCAATTCTTATTCACTTTTCCTCTGTTATAGGCATGTACAGTTTTGATTTGGTAATCACACATGTCACTTGGCCAAGGACTTGGCATAAAAGTATGAGGTTAAAAACCTATGTATCTGATATATGGCTGTCAAGATGTTCTCAGTTTGGTACCAGCTTGGTCCAGCTTGTAGGTCCAGTCAAAGGTACAATAAATGCATATTATGCTTCTCAATGTGAAGATAGTTCTTCCTCCCTTCCAAGAACCAGATACAAATGGAAAGGATTGGACTTTAACTCAGTTCAACATGAGTATTGTGACAGCATTCATCATTTCACTTGAAGCAGCAGAATAGCTTGAGGGTCCAGGTTTGGTTGTAAGGCATCTGTTTTCTACCTTCCAGCCAAGGGAAAGAGTTAGAGATGCCCTAAGATCAGCTGTGGTGCAGTTGCAGTGAGCCCCAGCATATGTTGCTTGAGGTAGTTTCCTTTCTTTGCTTAATAGTTGGGCCACTCCTATTTGGCAGATCTGAAGAAAATTGCTTGAAATCCTGGAGATTTCCTCTGTCTCCATCAACCATATGAGGAGGACTAACGGTTTGACTCAATACACAGCAGCTTTTAATACTCCTGTCAGCCCAAACAAAGTTCTTCAAGATGCAGCAAACATTCTAAACATTGTCCAGTTGTATGTAGTAACCACCACCACACAGAGAGCTTGTAACTGAAAGGTGATAGATGACTATTATACATTTTAAAACATTTCTTACAAATGTTCTAAAAACACCACCAAACAGCAACAGAAATGACGAAGAGCGATGTTTCTGTATTCTTGTAGAATGAAATACAGTACTAATAAATAACATTACAAGCTTCCAGTGACAGCCATAATTCATTTTTCTCTGTATCAAATATTTGTTATTACTTTATGCACATCCATACATCTGAGTTAAGAGAACTATGCAAATCAAACTCCAAATGTAATTATTTGGCCTGACTTTCCACAATGTTTCCTTCTTGTCTCTCTTGAGTAGCTCTACTGTATGAAATAGATTTTCAATTATTTTTATTTTCCCTGAAACTAAGTTCTATCCTCTATCAGTAAATCATTTGGTCAGCCCCTGTAACCAACTAGCCTTTGAATAAGAAGGTGTATCAAGCTTATATATCTGTATCTCTATATATCTGTATATCTTAAAAAAACCTTTCTAAATAAAAACTCTCCATCCATACTCTTAGATGGGGTAGCACTTCCCCATTCCAAAGTGATGCACAATCTGGGGCTCCTGTTGGACTCCCAGTTCCTATTTGAAAAATAGGTAGCAGCTATGGCCAAGGGGGTCTTTACCCAGCTCCATATGGTGCTCCAGTTACTACCTTCCTGAATCAGGAGGGCCTTTAGATAGTCACTCATGCCCTGACTCAAGGCTCAGCTACAGCAATGCACTCTACATGAAAACCTCTTGGAAGCTTCAACTGATCCAGAATGTAGCAGTGTGGCAATGATGGGTGTGCCTTGGTTATGCCCATGTGACACCTCTACTGTGTGAGCTACATTGGTTGCCAGTCTGATTTCAGGTGCAATTGAAGGTGTCGGATATCACTTATAAAACCTTACATGGCATAAGGGCAGTTTATCTGAGACTGCCTGTCTCCCATGGTTTCTGCCAGGCCTGTAGGTGCTAATAGAGTTGGCTTGCTCCAGGTCCCTTTGATCAAATAGCGTCCTCTATCAGGACTCAGGAAGTGTGCCTGCTCTGTTGCCTCACCTGCCCTTTGGAATGAGATCCCTCCTTAAATCCATGTGGTTCCCACACTGTTTTCATTCTGTAAAGCCTTGAAAACCTAGTTGTTTTTCCAGGTCTTGGGTTGAGATAGATGGGGTCTCTTGCTGAGTATGTTGGTTATTTTTTGGTTTTGTTTCTGTATTAGGCCCAGATCCCATCTTTGTTTTGGTTTGTATTGATTTTTATGGTATCACTTTGTGAGCTGCCCAGAGTCAGTTGGAGTTGGGTGGTGCCTAAATTTAAATAAATAAATAAATAAATAAATAAATAAATAAATAAGTAAGTAAGTAAGTAAGTAAGTAAGTAAGTAAGTAAGTAAATGGAAGAGGCCTATGCTCAACTTACACATGAGTTTAGTGGGATAAATGCACTGAACTCAGTTGGATCGTGTCCAGGCAGTTTTAATTTAGAATATTATGAATCACCATGGAATCTGTTGTTTTGGATCAGGCTGACATCACTGGATTTATTAGCTCTGCAAGCAATGAATTTACAATGCAATCAGTCTCGCTGCATACGTTACAGAATTTTGCAGACAGAAAGTTCAGCTCATTGAACAATAAAGTGTAGATTATTTTGATCCTGGGCCTAAAGTATGATCTCTGTCTCTAATGAAGAATCTATCCATTAGCTGAGTCTCTGATGTTGCCTCCTATTATAACTTCCCTGTGGGCAAGCTTTGCAGTGTTTAGTGCAAAAGTGATCAACAACCTATTTCCATCCCAAACCAGAGAAGCCGACTGGCCTAGATATATGTTTTTCATGCTAGATTGTGACCTTTATCAGTATAAATCTTTCTTATAATACCTTTGTGTATAAAACACAATTCTGTTTATTAAAATTAGCATTTTCCTGCTGTCTTCAGGAAGGAAAATCCATGTGCAGAGAAATATCCTTTGCAGAATTTATTGCATACTGATTTACATTCTTGGATGCTTGTTATAATTGGTTTACAGAAGATACAATTTCTGGTGTTTCTTTCCTTGATTTATGCCTCTCCTCTTTTTTTATGGAAGATTTAAGTGACATACATTGATGTGTGTTATCTATTTCTTGGACTGAAAACAGATCTAACTGCAGATGGAAGGTATACTGATGCACTGCAAAAGGTATGAAAAAATGTATTACCAGTAAGAATCATTTGTTATGGCCCAGATCAAGACATGCAGTGAAAGAAATTTACATACATGTTGCAAGGATGTATGTTCTAGGGGATATCGCATGAAAGCAATGTATCACTGATAGATTGATATGTCATTCCCTGTGTATCTGATAGCACCTGTAATTTCTGATCTGCAAGTAATACAGCTTGGAAAGACACTTCTACATTTTGGGGACAATTCTGCTTCACTAATTTTATCATGCAAAACCATCAGTTTGTTTTATTGGAAACTAGATAGATGTAAGATTACTGTAAAGCACCCTACAGGGGCCTGCCTTTGAAGACTACCTGGAATGTGCAATTGGTCCAAAATACTTCATTTCATATGTTGGAGAAACAGTTACCATACCATCCCTATTGGTTTGAATCGAATTGAATTTGGGTGCAATTCAAAGTGCTGGTTTTAACTAATAACACCGAAATGATTTATTGCTAAATTATCTATAGGACTGCTTCTAGCACCCCAAAGTGGCCCTCCTTAATTGCCTAGTATGTACATTGCATCGACAGTCTTTGATAGTCCCCCACTTTCATATAATGAAGTGGGCAGGGTCCAAAAACAGCGCTGACCCATATTGACCCATACACCTTGGAACACCATCTCTCCCAAGATTAAGGCAGCACCCTCATTGCTGACTGTCTGGAAATTAGAGAAACCTGTTTGGTTCCAGAGGGCATGTGGATGTCCTGGGGAATGTTGTTATTGTGTGGACCTTATTTACTGTACTTGTGTTAGGTTGGGTTATTTTTTATCATTGATCTTGTTATTGATTTTCAATGCCTAATACGTTTTCATTGACATAAACCACTGGGTATTGGTTCAATTATGGTGGCATAGAAGCTCAGTAAATAAGTACATTAAATAAGTTGAATGAGGTGCTTGTACATATGAAGTAAGGATACTTCAGAGCCAATCACACCTACCTGTCTGGTGATATTTTTGGCTCTAACTTTGCACACAAACCCTGTATATATAGAACAGGTTTTAAAAAAAAAATCATTGGCTGAATAATAAAAAACACGAACCTCTAAAACTGTCATACTGAGTCTGAGTCAGACCAATAAGTGTTCTGGCCTAACTACCTGCTTTGATTGGTCCTTGTGAAGTCTTAGACAAATGATGAAGTTGGAGACAGAATTTGGCACACACACAGACATACACATATACTCCCCCACCAATGCATCACACATATATACAAAACATGTGCTCTACTATTAAACTATGGCCTTTGCCCATAGTTCTTTTTTTAGACAGTATTTCATCTTCTCAGACATGTCTGATGTATATCTAAGATCTCTTAGTATGTTCAGTTTCCCAAGATTTCCAGTAATTTGTTCATGACTGAGAGAAAAATTGTTGCTGATTTTTCTCCTGTTGGTGGTTCACAATAACTCAATTAATGTATTAATTTTTAAGATGCCAGCAGCCTTTCTCTTGCTTTTCTTGCTAGCACATCTTTGTAATGTGAACATGAAATGAATCTGTGCTTCCTTTGTGAAAAAAATGTCTATTGATGCAGACACATCATTCATCTACTGCAGTGTTTCTCAACCTTGGTAACTTGAAGATGCGTGGACTTCAACTCTCAGAATTCCCCAGCCAGTATGGGCTGGCTGGGGAATTCTGGGAGTTGGTCCACACATCTTCAAGGTGCCAAGGTTGAGAAACACTGGTCTAATGTAAGCATGCTTTCATTTTCACACATGCATTTCTTTCAGTGGATAGTTCACACATGCATGGATCTTAATTGCTTACAGAACACCTGCTAACTAGCAGGTTAATGTGTGAACTAAGTAGAAAACCACTGTACTTTAATTAATTAAATATCATGGATGGAAGTTTCATGTTATTTATGAAAGCCTGTTCACATCTGCACATTTTCATCTAATATTAGAGTAATAAAGTGATGGATTTGTCCAGTGCGTATTAGGAATTTGGAGATGGATCAAAAGGGAATACTCTCAACCTCTCATTCACCTGGAAATGTCTGAAAATATGAGGAGAGTATATGGATGAATTGCTAACTGTCAGTGTTGACATAATGCATCCATAATTTTTTGGATATATTGGGTAGATTTAATATCCACCCAATATGTCCTGGTTTGTTAAAAGTCCTTTGCAACTGATCAAGATCTCTCCATTTTGATTCTTCACATTAATATAGAAAAATCAATAGATTTTTTCCCCCCAGGTGCTCTGTTTTAATTTTGTCTCCAGCCCAGTCATCCAAATAACTTTCAAGAGCTGGATAACTTTTTGACACATCACAGTTAAAGCGATTCTTGCTTCAATCAGCTTATAATGTGTCTATGAAATCTTCAGTGGTCCAAATATCCATTCATATTACAAATGCTTCCCTTCTCCCTTTCATTAACAAAAATCAGATGTTCACATAAATATGACATGAGAAGGAATTAAATTGCTCAAAGGCAATGTAGGGTCAGAAATAGACATGATAAGAATGCATGTCTGCTGCTAAAAAATGCTTCATTTAACTTAGCCTTCTCTCCTGGAATTATTATGTTCCCCAGTTGCTAGTGCTGCTAGGGATGGTAATGAAAACATTCCATATATGGTCACTACATAAGTATGTTCTACTTTCCCAACCCTGGTGCTCTCCAGGTATGTTGGATTACAAGTCCCATGATCTCCAACTTCTGGGAGTTCAAGTATAAGATCTACAGAGGAGACACAGGTTGAAGAAGACCACACCAAGGAATATATATTTTTGGAAGCAACTATATTTGTTTGTTTTGGTGAAATGTATTTCCTGTCCACACACCATCATTTGCTCTAAGGGCTACAATCTCCCAATGGTTCTTATTTTCCTTAAGGTATATACACAAGGTGGGTCTGGCTGGAAAATGGGAGAGCAATTTGGATTGTGGAGTTCTTGGTGCTCTCCAGGCTTGGTTGTTTGCTTGCAAATGTTTCATTACTCAACTAGGTAACGTCATCGGTTTGGATTGACAAAGAATCCAAATGGCATAGAAGTTGAGATAGAGCAATCTACGCTTTTCTGTTGTGTTGATTCTCAGTTGAAAATCACCCTTCAGATTAACTACTATTTAAAACAAGGTAGGTTGTAGACAGAATATATTGGTAGATCGGCAAGTGATTTACAGTAGATTGGTAAGACAACCTAGGGGAGTCCCTTAGGTCCACTTCTGGTACTCAATTCCTGGGCTCAGAATTTCAATCAGATATATATCTGTCTTTTGTGTCACGCATGGGTTAGTGGAAGTCAGGCTTATAATAATAAAAGAGGTAGATTATAGAGACCTGAGGCCTGTCAAACCCTACTTTAAAGAATTGCTTCCTCAGGTATATATTTACCCAGACTGTACGATGTTTTTCAGAGATGCTTCTCCAAGTCCCAGTGCCAAGTCATATAAGGCAGGTAGTTGTTAGGGAGATGGCATTTGCTCCAAAATTCACTTGGTGTCCACATAATTTTTTTCAAAGCCACATGAATACTTTCAAAAACATTTTCTCACATTTAGTATTTCAGATCCTTTGGGATAGTTTTAGAGATAAGATACTGAAATTTCTGGTATAGCTATGAATTTTATTATATATGTTCCATTGCCCATATTTTTAAATGCTGTATTTAACATTCATCATTTATAGTTATATTAGGTAGGTGTATGTTTTGCTTTAGTGCAAACCACCCCAAAGAAATGTTCACAATGAGTTATACAAATATTTTGGATTGGTCAAACAAATAAATAAATGTTAGTTTCAGTGTAAAACTGCAAATGTGTAAAACTGCAGTAAGAATACTTATCATTTTTCTGATAGAATGACCACATAGCAATTTGTATGAATGAATTCCAAGGGAATTCCAAAGGAAAAAGTAAAAACAACCAAAAAGTAATTAATTATTTGTATATTTACAAAGTTGAATATTATATTAGGTATTATGACAAGGTAGGAAAAGGGTCTAACTTGGAAATAAGGTTTCTTTAAAAAATCTCAACTTCAGGTTATACAGAATCTTTTTCTCCAACACTGAACTGCTACAATCTCCAATTTTCACAAAAAGGAAATGGAGCCATATTGGCTATTAGAGGAATCATTTCCATTTCTCAAGGAATTTGTTTGCTTCAACTAAAACTGCAAACAGATCTGGAGGCAACAGCTGCTTTTGTATTTGGAAAAATGGGGATCAAATATTGTTTCTGTCTTTATTCCAGCAACTCAGAGAGAGCCCTAGTTGCAAATGAAAAGCATGACACCATCCTATTTTAATATTATATTTAATGGAAACTTGTGGCTTAAATACTGACCAGCTTCTCCTCTTCCCATTCTGCTTTGTTTAACAACTACCCAGGGAAAGAGCTCTAGAGAACATGAGAGCTTGCAGCCTGGATTGTTCTAATAAAAATATTATCCTAACATGGGTACTGGAATCTCTGCCAGTTACTGTTTCCATATGTGAAGAATCTAATTTTAATTCTCTTGGGTTTTTTAAAGGGCAGGTTGGACAAAGAAGGTCCAACCTTCTATTGCTGTTTCCAGAAAGTGGGTTGCTCAACACATAAGGTTAAGCAGTGTAAGAGTTAATTTGGCTATTAATTTTGTAGGCTGTTTCTCAGCTCTGATTCTTAGCCATGCAATATGCTATAATTGTAGCAGGCAAAAATATTCTCTCCACACCCTGTCCATCAACAGGGGGATGGGGATCAGGGTTGGTGCACGCATCCGTATTTTCTCTTCATGCATACAGTGATTTGCCAAATGTCAGAATAAGGGGTTTGGATCAACACACTCATCAATATGGCTGCAAAATCCCAAACTGTATCATATAGCAAGACATTATAGCACAGCTGCTCAAGAATTCCTCTAATTTTGTCCAATGGAAGGGATAGGGTTCTGCATATTCCCAGAGTTGTTAGCCACATTGTTGTTTACAATAAAAGCACAATATTCCAGTCTGGAATTTTTGTTCTACAGATATTTTTTTTAAAATCCAATGGATTAAAAAAAAAATCAATTTCCTAACAATTTACATTTGAGTATCTTCTAACACAGAAAGTCTTTCTGCACATCATCTCCTAATGATGCGTTGGTATTAGTAACTGCTAATGTATTCTGCCTAAGAACCATTTTTTAAAAATAAAATCACCTTGTTTTCACTTTCTGGCCAAGTAAATCTCCATGATTCAGGCTTTTCAAATGCAAATGTCCTCAGGGTTAGCTGTCTTTTCAAACATAACCACAGCTTTTTGAATGTAGTATTCAATAGTGTACATTTTGCTCTGATAGTTTTTTCCAGATTTTATTGGGGAAAGATAAATGCTAGTGACCTTCACCTGACACTACTGTTTGTCCTACTGTATAGCCCGGAGGGAGCAGAACAACCCATTTTGCTTCCATTGGAATTTATGGAAGAATTCTTTTATATGGCTTCTCTGCGTTCACTAGCAACATGTGCAGTATTTATTTATTTGTAATGTTTGTATGCTATTTTATCTGTCAGTATCTTTGCCAGGGAAGTCCGCAGGTTATGGTAAAAAAAAAAAAAAAAAAGTTCAAGATAGTGGCCGTGATAATGTAATTGTTTGTTGTGAGTCGCCCAGAGTTCCCCCACTGGGAGGAGATGGGTGGCTGAAAAATTTAATAAATAAAAAAATAAAAAATTGAAGTTCTGCTCATTTTCTAAGTGCATTGCATATACGGAGCTTCAATTGCGCTGTCTTGTCCGCCATCATGACTTTTTGACTGTTTCGATCATACCCTGCAAACACTCCTGACATCTACAGTGCGTTACAACTACAGCGTTCAACAAACTACCAAGACAGGATAAAAAGCAAAGGAACAAAAGAAGAACGAGCAGGTTAAAATGCAACTATCTTTAAGGAGCACCAAAGCCTTAATAAATATCTAAGAGAAATGTGGAGCAATCTTCTCTGTTTGAAAGGAAAGGTAGCCAAGAGGGAGCAAGGTAAGCAGTCAAGAAGGAGAAAAGCAAACTAGCCAAGAGGGAGCAATATAAGACCGCTTTGCCAGAAAAAAGAGGATATGAGGAGTTGGATTCCATTACCTTTTCTTAGGCTGATTTATAAGCACAGAAACACATTTAAAAATTCCCATCCAAATTTTAACTACTGATAGAGAATTGATTCCTTATGCAGATGGTTGGGTGTGTGTGTGTGTGTGTGTTTGTGTTTGTGCAATTTCCACTGAGATTACAGGGGCTGACCTTCCTTCCTAATTCGACTTTGGAATTCACTACCATGAGATGTGGTGCTGGTTACCTGCTTGGCTGGCTTTAAAAAAGGGTTGGGATCAATTCATGGAAGTCATGGGGATCAATGGCTATTAGCCTTGATGGCAGTATGACTTCCTCTGAAGGCCATCTACTGGGAGACTAGTGGGATTCCTTGGGCAGCTGGTTGGCCAATGTGAGAACAGACTGCTGGACTAGATGGCCACTGCTTATGTTCTTATGTTCTCCCATTTTCCCATTTCCTACAAAGTTTGCTGGCTCCCTACTCTTTGCAGCTACTTTGCAGCTGGCTCCCTACTCTTTCTATCTTCAGTAAGGATGATAAAATCCAAGGATGTAAATTTGGAAGGGACTACAAGCACCATCCAGTTCAACCCTCTGCAGTGTGAAAGAAAAACAATGAAACATATTTAAGAGGCATCTGAGAGTCTTTTCTGAAAAACTTCCAGGGACTGAGAGCCCACAGCCATTGTAGTAGACTGTGCCACTGTTATATAGATCTTACTGACGGAAAGTTTTTCCTTATATTTAAATAGATGTAGCTGCAACTTATACCCATTATTATTTCTAGTTTCTATGGCAGTGGAATATAGTTCCTGGGTATGTACCCTATGGCATCCTTTTATGTACCTGAACACTGAAACCAAGTATTTGGAGTCTTTTCTCCAGATTGTACATCCCAGGTTTCCTTAGTCTGTCCTGCTAGGGCTTATCCTCAAGTTCCTGTATTATCTTTGTCCCCTCCCTTGAACCCATTCTAACCTGTCAATATTCTTCTGGAAATCTGGTGTCCAGGTATGGTCTCACCAGTGCAAAGTAGAGGGGAATAAGGACTTCAGATATTCTTAATATAATGCTTCTTCCAATGTAGCCTGGAACTGTATGAGTCCTTCTAGCAGGTCTCTCACACTGCTGGCTCATATTCAGATAGTTGTCCATAACCACTTCCAAGTCCTCCTCTGATATGATACTTTGAAGCTATGAATCCCCCATACTGAATGTGTGCCCCGTTTTCCCTTCCTAAATATAATAAGCTATGTTTCTCCTTAGCTTTTAATATTCTAATATTTTAATATTCTAAGGTGTTTTTCATCATTCCCCTGCTTTCTTTGGTTATCTGTTAAGATTTCCATTTAGAATTAATTGTGATCTAGAATTAATTGTGTTATCTGCTACCTCCTTTGTCTTCCTCTCACTGTTGACATACTGGAAGAAACCCTCTTTGCCTCATTTTCTTCCTTTGCCTTCTATATTTCTGAGGTGAAGTTTTTGTAGACTTTCTTGGTTGTTACTCCTTCCTACCATTTCCAGTAAGCATCCTTTTTTTTTAGTCTCGATGAGCTATCTATTTGTAAACTGCCTATTCAACCAGGTTGGCTCCTTTTGTTTTCTTCCTGATTGAAATTATTTGGGACTGCACTATCCTTAATTCCCTTCTGAAGAAGTTCCAGCTGACTGCAACACCTATAAGGGTTTCTTCCCGTGGCAACTCCCTTACTATTTCTTTTAGTTTATTAGAGTTGGCCTTTCTAAAATCCATGGTTGGAGTTGGTTGATCTGTTGATCAAGAGTCAAGGACCCTAAGAATGCATGCTCACTTGCATCAAAATATCCACTATCTTAATATCTTCAATAAACGCCTCCCTGATAGTAAAGACTAAATGCAAGATAGCAGAGCTTCTAGTGTCCAAATAAACCTTTTGAAAGAAAAAAAGTATCAGCAACACAAGTCGAGAATTTATCGAACATCTTGTGTTAGGTGGTCCAACAGATGTCTAAGTAGCAGAAATCTCTCATCACAACCACTTCATGCTTTTCTGAGACTTCAGTTATCTGCTTTAATAAATCTTCATCTACTTTTTCTGACTGGTTTAGTGGTCTGTAGCAGACTCCTATCAAGACTCCTTTCTGTCACCTTGCCCTTTCATCTTAACCCAGATACTTTTGACACTTATATTGGTGGATTGCTGGTAAAGTTCATTCCTGATAATGTTAACTGGATAATATGCAACATTAATTGCATATTAGGCACTATTACTTGCATTCACCCAACTAATGGGATAGCCAGTTTGGCTCTAGTAACGTCTATTGTGGGTCTAAAATAAATATTTTTAGGATGCAAGTGTGCTGGGGAAATTTTGCTTGGTGGAAAAATAACCCTGATGATATCAGATATTAGGGAAAATCAGGATAGGACAGGGCTGAAAGGACACCTCTCCATGCGAATGTAGATTTTAATACTCAATTTTATTACTTCATGAATTGTATTCATGCATACAAGAGACTTTTTTCCTATTGTGAAATATGAGCCACAAATATCTATACAGCATAATGAACATAATGTATAACAAGTGTTATCATCCAAATTGTGGCTCACCCAACTATGAGTAAGTTAATAAAAAGATCACTTGAATAATTTGTACAATATTTCCTCTCCCAGTAATTAAGAAACAGTGGCAAACTTAAAGCAGCCATTCATCTTCCAGAAGGCTCTTTGTATAGCAGAATGAAATGAGTTTTAATCTCTTTTCTAGCTACATAGTTATTTTCCTAAGTGAGTGACATCTGAGTGACTAGAATTTGAGCCAAAGTCAACAGGAATGAATAGCTATGGTTAATTTATGACCTAACTTTAGGATGGGTGAAACAGCCATCATACCACTTCCACTTCAAGCATATTATTTTAAGAAGTATTTCTTATGTTAGTATGGGAAAAGAATTAAAAAGCTGTTTTGCATGCATGAAATCTTCCAGTGGTGTTAAAAAGTTTTGACAGACTCTGTAGCATATAGTTCATTAGAGAGCTGGTTCATTTTGGGAAGGCAAGAAAGCTTAGGTGAATTGGATTCAATTTATTTTCTTCTAGGAGGAATACAAAACGGGGGTTAACTTGCCACGTACAACCCATTGCTCACTGCACATTCTGCAAGCACAGATGGCCATCCAAGCATTGCTGAAATTCTTCCATGCCCCACCTGATTTTAATTAAAAGGAAATAAAATGGGAAGTTGTAATGCCGCACAACTAAGCTTCAACTTCCAACGTCATATTTATTTCAAAAAATGCCTTTGGGGCCCATGTAGGCATTCTCAGAAATAGTAGATAATTATAAGCCATTGCTTTGTTTAATGTGCCCAGCTGGAAGGAAGGAAGGAAGGAAGGAAGGAAGGAAGGAAGGACAAAGATAAACTATATTAATAGTTTTAGGGAACTCAAGGAGAGAGGGTAGCAGCTGATAACAATCTCAGGCATTTTGCCAATAGATGTCATGGCATCCTCTAAGAAATAGGAAGATAGCACAGACAGTTCTTCAGATCCCTCTGTCTTAGATAAGCCATTCTGTAACATAGGAGCCAGAGCAGAATCGGTCCCCAATAATCTGGGACCACTTCCCACATCTATGATCTAGACATATGAACACAGCCACCTATTACACATGGATGTTACGTTTGTGAAGGATAGAATTTGGAAGTAAAGGCATACCTCATTGCAGTTCAATAAACCTGCATAGATTTGCAGCCAGATCAGGACTAACGAGCCCCAGCTGAATTAAGGACGGGAAACTGCAGCCTACAGCTACCAGCTGTGGTCCACTGGAATATTTTATATCTAGATGTTACCATCTAGTGATCATCTAGATCCTGGTAACTGTGCTACAGCCATCAAGTAATAGTACAGAAAACCTCATTACTGGGAACAGCTTATTACTAGAAGCAAGTAGTACATCTTGAATGTCTGATAGTGCTCCCTGGTATACCAACTCTACCATGCCTGAGTCCTGACTTCTGATCTTTTCTATGAAATCTCAATCAGAACTCAGTTGGTTTGGCTTTTATTTCTAGACCAATGTTTTTCAAACTCGGCAACTTTAAGACATGTGGACTTCAACTCCCGGAATTCCCTAGCCAGCATGCTGGCTGGGAAATTCCAGGAGCTGAAGTCCACACATCTTAAAGTTGTCAAGGTTGAGAAACACTGGTCTAGACTAATGTATTGACTACTGTCCTACATGTTTCTCTGACAGCTAGTAACCTCTTTTGGAATTAGACTTTGGAGTATGCTTGTTTTGTTTAATTTTATACCTATGCTTTTGCTTCTCCTAGGCCCTCATTCAGGACAATCTGATAGGCTTGCTTTCCCCGTGACAAGTATTTAGTAAGAATGCCTTACATGTGGTTGAAAATTTTAAATATCCTTGTCAGCCGAAACATTGCATCTATGCAACTGGATATTATTTACCATTAGGGCATACTACAGTTTAGCAAAAACCTTCCCTGCATTTTCTATATTGGTTCTACTCCCATATTTTAGATCCACAGTTCTCTAAAACTTATGAACGGAAGAGCAAAACTTAAATGTAGTTTCACCTAGCCTGGTGCCTTGAAGATGAATTGAACGATGCTCCCATTATGGTTAGAGATTAAAAGTCATTTGACATTTCCTAGGAACTAAAGACAGTGTAGATGACATAGCATTGCATTTGCTGGATCACAGGATCATGTATGAGCTTGTACAATTTTTCATTCCCCGCCCCCCAACTGATCTTTGAGCATCCATTTACAAATATGGGCTTGAAGGCTCCCCTGAAAAGATTGCATCATGGTGTTTTGTTTTACCTGTGAGAATGATTCAGAGCAAGGTCAGGCTTTCTCATCTTCAAGTAGCAGATGACAAGCTTGGTTTCAATAAAACTGGCAATACTTGAAATATCTTTTGGAGAGGCTTCAAAGGGCTTCCCTAAAGCTGCACCTTTGCTGCAAAGCTTCAAAAAAGAAAGAAAGAAAGAAAGAAAGAAAGAAAGAAAGAAAGAAAGAAAGAAAGAAAGAAAGAAAGAAAGAAAAACAAAGCAAAATGAAAACATTGACTTACTTCTAGTTTGATACTAAGTAAATTACATTCTGAGATGAAACACAGTATGATCTAGGCTTTTGCATAAATAAACATACTAGACACTTACTATATCCTTGAAAGATAGATCAATATTGCTATCCTCATAGTATGTATGGAGGGAGCTAAAACTCATAGATATGGGCTTACCTATGGCCAATTAATATGTTTGTAACAGTGTAGGAGAATGAAATCACCTGGTTCTCTTAAATCATGATTGATTCCTCTGGGCTAATAGTTTGAGGTGTTATAAAGATGTACCTGATATGAAACCGGAAGATGGAAAATCTTTCCGAATTATTCTCATTTGCTACCACCACCACCAACAGCAATAATCTTAATAATTCAACCTGCTATACTGCTTAATTTGATGTACTGCTTTATTCGAACTGCCATCCCCCTTGGATCTTCTACATCCCTGGTAAGTGGTTCCATTGCTGAACACACATACCATTAAAGGATTTCTCCAACTGTTCACTTATGATCTATCCACTGGTGTAACTGAAGCCTATTTAAATTAGAGCTTGCCCTTTTCAGTATGGCAGGCTTTCAAACATTTGAAAATTAGCTTCCCCTTTAAATTCAGGCTAAATATGCTCAGCTCCTTCAACCTTTCCTCACAGAAAGGTTTTCCTTCCCTTTTTTTCTTAGTGTTGCCATCTTTGTTCCCTTTTTCTGCCTCTGCTTCCATATATCAGCAACCTTCTTCAGTTGCAACCATTGGAACTGTCCTCCAGAGGATAAGGCTGTCGCTACCATTGGGCAGACTGGAGCAATTTGATATGAAGTAGTATGAGGTCTTGTCAAATCTCTGTTCTTCTCTGCATCTGTTAAGGCCTTTAACACTTAGCCTGGGTTGCAAAAATCTGGACAGCATTAGACGGGAGCAAACAGAATTTTCTGTATCTCTTGGCTGCTGCCTTGTCATCTGGACTGATAGCCCAGATTTGGTTGTAACACTGCAGAAAGCATTGCAGAAAGATTAATTGCCACCCCAGAAGCGAATATTTGTAGCTCAGGGTTGAACTGTGGAGTCCTTGGGGTTCTCTGAGCTTGGTTGTTTTCTTGCAAACGTTTCGTTACCCGGCTAGGTGACATCTTCGGTGCTAGAATGGAATGGGGTTTGCTCTCTGTTTATGTACTGTGACGTGCCCTGCCAGTGTTGGTGGGGATGGGGGTTTTGTTTTGTTTTATTTTATCCCTCTGGCAGTTCCTTGATTCAGGTATTGTTTACTGCTTGATTGTATGTCTGGTGATAGTCTTGGTGTTAATCTCTGCTTATCTGGGTGATGATTGCTGGTGAGAAGATGTTCTGGTCTTTTGTCTTCCTTTCTATTGTCTCTTTTGAATAGTGTGTAGATGTTGTTTATCTCTATGTGCCTGATGATGGCTGCCTTGTCTGAATACGAAGCTTCCAAGAATTCCCTTGCATTTTTGGATTTAGCTTGGTCTAAAATGCTGACAGTTTCCCAATTGAAACTATGGTTATAGCTGTCCATGTGTTGTGAGATTAAGGAGTTCTCATCATGTCTTCTGACTGCTAGTTGGTGTTCATGGATGCACTCTGCCAGCCCTCTGCCTGTCTGTCCTACATAGTGGTTGTTACAGTCCTTATACTGTATGTTGTAGATGACTCCTGTTTTTTCTTCTTGGGCTACTTGGGCTGTAGGTTTGCATAAGATGTTTTGGAGGGCTTTAGTTGGTTTGTGTGCTACAGAGATGCCATGTGGTTGTAATAGTCTGTTGGTAGTTTCTGAGACATTTCTGATGCATGGCAGCTATCCTTTTCATGGCTTGTGTTGGTTGTGTTGTAGTAGGTTGAGTGGCCAGGCACTTTTTGATAAAGTTGTGTGGATATCCATTTTGTTGGAAGATGTTGTATAGGTGGTCTCTTTCCTTTTTCTGCTGTTCTGGGTTGCTGCAATGCATTTGTGCTCATTTGAATGATGTTGTTACACAGCTCTTCTTGTGGGAGGTTGGGACAAGTCCCTTTGTTAATGGACTACATGATTAGTGTGGGTAGTCTTCTGATAGACTTGGGTTTCTAATTTGCTGTTGTTTCCACTGCTGATGAGGATATCCAGGAAGGGTAGTGTGCAGCCTTAGAAGCAGCATTTAAAACTACATGACTTAACACAGAGACCCAAGAATATTAAGGCAGACAATCATAACACAGATCAGAAGAACACAGTATCAGCACCAATTCAAAGCAGAGAACAGAGCAGCCCTCAATAGCCTAACCTCCCACAAGAAGAGCTGTGTAACAACTAGCACCGAAGATGTCACCTAGCCAGGTAACGAAATGTTTGCAAGAAAACAACCAAGCTCAGAGAACCCCAAGGACTCCACAATTGCCACTCTAATCATCTTATGTACATGGTTGAAAAGAGCACTACCATGCCCTTCATTTCAAGAAGCATAATATATTGGGCCAGCTCTGTTAGATGGCTCTCTCTAATTTAGAAGAGTACTATCCTCTCTGGAAGAGAATCCTTCTCTCTTCACTGCCACCGAGAGTCACATTTTGTGAGATGGGCATATGAATATGACAAATGAATAAATAACTAAATAAATATGGCTCATTCATTACCAGTACTGATATTGTAGGATCTGTCACCTGACTTTGAAGTGTCAAAGCTCCTCGTTGTGACACTGAATAAGGTCTGTATGGAAAAGTAGCAGAGAAGGCACTGAGAAGGCAGCCTCTAGAAGCCTTGGGTGCTTGGTGTCAGGTTCGGTCAGCACGAGGCTTCAGGGAAGCACGGGGTTGCAGGGAAGCTCGCAACCAGACCACGCGGAATCCACCGGCGGTAGCTAGCGGGGAAAAGAGGAACCGAAAGCGCCGCTAATTAACGAGCCACCTGCGGCCAGCTAAACAGGAAAACCGCAGCGGAAGCTTTTAACTATGAACTGATAACGGCGCGAGCAAGCAAGGAACGGGGCCGCAGGGCAGCGAAACAAGATCGCAACGCAGCACAGAACCCGCGGGTCTGCACGTAGCGGGGAGGGACCAACCCAGCCGGAGGGGGACTGGCAATCAAGGACAATGGACTCTGACCGACCCTGCCATCATGAACGATCAGGGGGGGCATTGGGGGGCCTAATAGCCCACAGCTGCAACGCGATCACGAGGCGGGAAAAAGCGCGGGAAGGGGGGAATATAACAAGTGATGCAATTGTACCAAGCCAGTCCTGGCTTTGCTTGTGACTACTACGTTACGCATGAGTAAACCTTCTTTGTGAACCACACGTGTCACGAGAGTTTCTCTGTCGAACGGGGCAAATCTCACATAAAGCCAGGACTCACCGTCAGCGCTACCCGGTACCACCGAGGAGCGTTTTCTTTCTCAATACAGGCATGACCAGTGACGAGGAATCCGTGGGTCAGCTGGAGCGCGAGGGATCCAGGCTCGCGGAAGGGCGGTCGGAGCCGCCCGGGAGCGACGGGGCAGCGGCCAGGGCCGGGCGCACTCCATCCGAGCGGTGGTCGATGGGCGTGAACCAAGGACCAGACGATTCAGGCGTTACGATGACCCGGGGTTCGGGGTTCCGGAACCGTGAGTGGAGCGAGAAATTCACCCGACTAGAGGAGAGAGTCGAGCGACGCCTAGACGCTGTGGAGGCGATGCTCCAGACCCTACTACAGAGAGTGGGGCCACCGGCGGTGAACGAGGAGGCGAGCGACAGGGGGGGCGGTCCGACACCCCCGCCGGCACCACCCACGGCGCCCCGGTCGGAGGACCAACGGGCGGCAGACGCCCTGAGACTTCGAGGTATCACTGGGAAGTTCTCAGGGGACCCCGAACAGCTGCCGCACTTTCTGACGCACGTCAGGGGGTTCATGCAGAGGGGTGGTCACCTATTCGCTAGAGACGAGGACAGGGTATCCTACGTGGCCGAGCTGCTAGATGGCCAAGCAGCCAGCTGGGTGATCGGGCTGTACGATGCCAACGCGGCGGAACTACGGAGTTTCCCGGACTTCATGCAGGCGCTCCGGGACAGATTCGAGGACACATTGAGCGCCAAGCGGGCGGAGGACGACATCCTACAGTTCAGACAGCGGGGCAAATCGGTATCGGAATATGCCCTGGAGTTCCGGAGGTTGGCCGAGAAGCTCGCGGACTGGCCGGAGTCCCTGAAGGTGAAGTATTTTAAGAGGGGACTCAACCCAGAGATCCTGGAACGGGCACTGGGGCGGGACGACCCGTCCACAGTGAAGGATTGGATCTGGCTGGCCGGAACGGCGGAATCGGCGTGGCGGCAGATCCAACAGAGCACAAGACGACGGGACCAGGCGAGGGACCGGCCGAGGGAGAGGACCCCCGAGGAGAGACGGAGCGGTCGACGGCAGTCCACCGGGAGGCGAGAGGCGACCAGAGCCCCGAATCTGTGCTTCCGATGCAGAGGCAGAGGCCACCGAGCGGCGCAGTGCCCGACGGAGCGGGAAGGCGCCCCACCACGGCCCGAAGTCAAAACCCCGCGTGCGAACGGGAAAAGGACCGGTGACCGACCGCGGAAGGGGGCAGTGGCGGCGGTGACCGAGAAAGGACGCGGGGGGTGGTCGACCCCGGAGACAGCATCCTCCGGAGAGGACTCGGAGCCGGCGGGAAACGAGGCGCGCTCGCACTGAACGGCGTCCCAGTGCGAGCAGGGGAGTCGAGGCGCGCGGACCCAATAGGAGACGAGGACTGCCCACCGTTCCGGGTGAGGATACACGTCCGGGGGGTGAGATCCGGAGGGGAGGCGCAGCTACGGGCGCTACTGGACTCGGGCTGCACCCACTGCTTGATGCACCCAGCGGTGGTCTCGGGGCTCGGGCTACAGCTGAGGCGCCTCCGGGAGCCCATTTCATTCAGCCAGTTAGATGGCACGCTGGCAGGGGGGGGGCCAGCTCAGTATTACACCGAGCCGGTCCAGATGACGATCGGGAGTCACCGGGAAGAACTGAGGTTCGTGGTGGTCCCGGTGGCCGACTACGTGGTGGTACTAGGCTTGGCGTGGCTGCGGCGGCGGAACCCACGAGTCGACTGGACGGCGGAGGCAGTGCGGTTCGGGGTCGACAGACCGGCGAGGGGCGAGAGCAGAGGGGACCGAGCCGTGGAGACGGAGGCAGCCGCAACCACCGGCGGACAAGCGGAGGGTCCGGGACACCGGGAGACGGGGCGAGAGCAGATGGGGCCCGAGACCCGGGCGGCAACAGCAACAGCAGCAGCAGCAGCGCCGGGACCCCGGAGACCCGCCACGATCCCGAGGCGAGGGGAGGCAGCGGCGACTGGCGAGGCGACCGCAAAGCGAGGGGCTGGACCCGGGGAACCCCCGACGGGCGGCGGAATCCCGAGGCAGTATCGAGACCTGGCGGCAGCGTTCGGGGAGAAGGAGTCCGACCAGCTCCCACCACACCGGCCCAGTGATTGCGCCATCGAGCTAGAGCCAGGAGCGACCCTGCCTAAGCCGAAAATGTACTCCCTGTCGAGGAGGGAGATGGGGGCCCTGCGCGAGTTCATAGACAAGAACCTAGCGCGGGGATTCATCCAACCCGCGAAGTCACCATTAGCGGCCCCGGTGTTATTCCGGGAGAAGAAGGACGGCTCACTCCGTATGTGCGTAGACTACCGGGGGCTGAACGCAATCAGCACGGAGTACAAATACCCCCTCCCCCTGATGAAGGACTTGATGTCGCATCTGTTGAAGGGGAGGGTGTTCACAAAACTGGACTTGCGCGAAGCCTACTTCAGAGTTAGGATCCGCGCAAAAGATGAGTGGAAGACGGCGTTCAACACCCCGCTCGGAAGCTACCAGTTTTCCGTGATGCCGTTCGGATTAAAAGGGGCCCCGGGGGTATTTATGCAGCTAATTAATGAGGTGCTGCACGACCTACTCTACCGGGGCGTCCTGGTCTACCTGGACGACATCCTCATCTACACCGAGACCCTGGCGGAGCACGTGAGCCTGGTGCGCACGGTGCTCCAGAGACTGCTGAAGGCACAGCTGTACGCAAAGCTCTCGAAATGCGAGTTCCATCGAGAGCAACTAGACTACCTCGGCTACCGAATATCCAGCCGGGGAATTGAGATGGACCCGGCGAAAGTAAGGGATGTCCTGGGCTGGGAAGCGCCGCGAACCCGGAGGCAACTCCAAAGCTTCCTAGGGTTTGCGAACTTCTATCGTCAGTTCATCCCGAACTTCGCCCAAATCGCCCTTCCCCTAACCGACCTGCTAAAAACCAAGGGCACTGGGAAACCCCCAAGCCCAGCATGGCACTCGCGTGGACTGCAGAATGCCAGGGGGCGTTTGAGGAACTAAAACAGCGGTTCACCGCGGAGCCGATCCTGCGCCATCCCGACCCAGACCGGCGGTTTATAATCCAAGTGGATGCATCAGACGTGGCAACGGGAGCAGTCCTGCTCCAACCCGGCCCGGAGGGGGCCATCCACCCGTGCGCCTACGCCTCCCGCAAATTCACCGAGACGGAGAGGAGGTGGATGGTGTGGGAGAAAGAGGCGTACGCGGTCAAGTGGGCGCTGGCCACGTGGAGGCATCTACTGGAGGGGCAACTGAACCGTTCGAGGTGTGGACGGACCATAAGAACCTCGAGGCCCTGAAGACCCCGCGTAAGCTATCCCCCAAACAGGCACGGTGGTCCCAATACTTCGGGAGGTTCAGGTTCACACTGAAACACATCCCCGGGAAGCGCAACTTCTTAGCGGATGGACTGTCTCGCATGCCCCAACACGCCAGCCTACGGGAGGAGATCGTGGACTCCGTCATCCCCGCCAGCAGGCTGGCTGCAAAGGCGGTGACCCGGAGCCAGACCAAGGGGGAGCGACGGGACGCGGCGTCTGAAGTAAGGCAAGGGTTCGCGGAGGCGGCGGAGCGGGACGATTGGCTCAAGCAGAACCGAGAGGCGCTAACCGGCCAAGAGGGGTTGTGGTGGCACGAAGGAAAGCTGTACGTGCCCGAGGGTTGCCGACGGGAGGTCATGGAGAGAGCCCACGACAGCCGGAGCGCGGGGCATTACGGCTTCGTGAAGACACTCCACTTAATCCGGCGGCAGTTTTGGTGGCCCACGCTCCGGAAGGACGTGGAGGCGTACTCGGGGGGTTGCCCAGTGTGCGCAACAGCGAAAGGAGCCAAAGGCAAACCTAGAGGCCTACTCCAGCCGGTAGCGGAACCCGACGGCCCTTGGCAAGAGGTCGCCATGGACTTCATAGTGGAGCTCCCGGAGAGTAAGGGGAAGACCGCCATTTGGGTGGTCACGGACTTATTCTCCAAACAAGCGCACTTTGTAGCGTGCCGGCGAGTCCCCACGGCCGAGGGGCTGGCGAGACTGTTCGTGCAACATGTCTACCGACTCCACGGCGCACCTCGACGTATCGTCAGCGATCGGGGCGGCAACTTCATCGCGCGGTTCTGGCGGGAGTTCCTGAAGCGGGTGGGGACGAAACAAGCCCTATCCTCCGCGGCGCACCCGCAGACGGACGGAGCCACGGAACGCCTGAACGGGGGGCTCGAACAGTACCTACGCTGCTACGTGGGGCACCAACAGGACGATTGGGCGGAGCTACTACCATTCGCGGAGGTGGCATACAACAACGCCGTCCACAAGAGCACCGGGTTCTCTCCGTTCAAAGTAGCCACCGGGAGAGATTTCGTCCCCATGCCGGAGCTGCCTCAGCCGGAATCCCAGATCAACTCCCTGGACGCCTGGTTCGCCCAAATCGACGAGACCCGGCGAGCGGCGCACGCGGCATTGCAGAGAGCCAAAGCCGACTACAAGAAGCACGCGGACCGCAAGAGGCTCCCCGAGGAAAAGTGGGAAGTGGGGGACCAGGTGTATCTGTCAACCAAAAACCTAAAGACGCACCAGGCATCGAAAAAACTCAGCCCGAGGTTTGTGGGGCCGTTCCCCATTTTGGAGGTCATCAATCCGGTGACCGTCAGGCTGACGCTCCCGAAAAGCCTCGGGAAGATCCACCCGGTGTTCCATTGCAGCCTGCTAAAGTTGCACCAGCCGGGGAACGCCTGGCACAAGGCGGAGGGAGTACCACCACCCATCATGGTCGGGGGGGAGCAGCATTTCGAAATCAACCGGATACTGGACGCCCGGAGGCACAAGGGGCAGACCCAGCTCCTAGTGCAATGGAAACATTTCCCCAAGTCCCACAGCGAATGGGTGAGTAAAACCCACATAAGGGCGCCGGACCTAGTGCGGGACTTTTACAGTAAATACCCCGGGAAGCCGAAATAGGACCGAGGGGGAGTTGTCGTCAGGGGGGCGGCATGTCAGGTTCGGTCAGCACGAGGCTTCAGGGAAGCACGGGGTTGCAGGGAAGCTCGCAACCAGACCACGCGGAATCCACCGGCGGTAGCTAGCGGGGAAAAGAGGAACCGAAAGCGCCGCTAATTAACGAGCCACCTGCGGCCAGCTAAACAGGAAAACCGCAGCGGAAGCTTTTAACTATGAACTGATAACGGCGCGAGCAAGCAAGGAACGGGGCCGCAGGGCAGCGAAACAAGATCGCAACGCAGCACAGAACCCGCGGGTCTGCACGTAGCGGGGAGGGACCAACCCAGCCGGAGGGGGACTGGCAATCAAGGACAATGGACTCTGACCGACCCTGCCATCATGAACGATCAGGGGGGACATTGGGGGGCCTAATAGCCCACAGCTGCAACGCGATCACGAGGCGGGAAAAAGCGCGGGAAGGGGGGAATATAACAAGTGATGCAATTGTACCAAGCCAGTCCTGGCTTTGCTTGTGACTACTACGTTACGCATGAGTAAACCTTCTTTGTGAACCACACGTGTCACGAGAGTTTCTCTGTCGAACGGGGCAAATCTCACACTTGGAGCCTTAGATATCCCCACCCATGTCAGCCTCATAGGCTATGCATACTGTTCTCCTCATTACTTGTTCATTGCTGGGGCATGATTAAGCAATATTCCTTGACTGAGATGTCCAAAGAGACTTATTTGAGTATATGATGGATGAACTGAATGGACCATTAGAAACATTTTCTCCCAGTGATCAGACAAAGAGCTTGATTTTCATATCCCTCAGTCAGTGAAGAAGGTGATCCCCAAAGACGTATAAAAACTCTGAACACCTTTCTCAATTCCTTACTCACACAGCTCTGAAGAGATTCAGATTCGCTTGAATCTATCCACCAAGAAAATTGTGGAAAAATTTAAGTGGAAAAATTATGTTAAAAAAGGGATAGTTTCTGCTCTTAATTCTTAGTTCATGGAAGGGAAACATGGGAGAAGTGGACTGCAGAATGCTTTAAGAATGGAATAGATTTATTTTCAGGTTTCATCCATATTCTTCTCCCATAAAATCTAATATAGAATAATCACCTTATCATTGCATACTTTAAAAGCATTCTGAAATTCTAATCCAAGGTTCTCTCCCTATTAATATGGAGCAGTTCAAGCAGCACCATGGGAAGAGAGCAATTTTCTCTCTACTTCATATCTTCTTTTTTGTGATCACAGTGGTTGCAACCTGCATCACTGGGTTTCTGACATTTGGGTATCTGAACACCAAACGTCTTGGAGAAGTAAGTTTGGAGGGATCATTTAAATAAGGCAATGCAATAGAGAGAATAAATTATCTCCACAGAAGCCATCCCCCACCCAGTTCTCTCTGTGGCTTCTTTTACTAAAGCTATCAATAAGTATTAGTTAAAGTGTTGATATACTTACCTCCAATTAATCACTACCTCTGGTTTAGTGGTAAGAAAAGGACTGGAAGATTTGCTTTTGATAAATCACAGTTTAAATCAGGGTTTCTTTACCTGAGGTCTGGGAACTTGGATGGGAAAAAAATACAACTTTATTTTCACTAACCTCTAACTGAAATTTAGCTTTTCATTCAACAATGAATGTAGGCAACCGTGATTTATGGCCTCTAGACTCCAAAAATGTTTGTCAACTTCAAGAAATCTCACTATCTAAAATTATTTGAATTATTGTTTAATATTTTGCTAACTGTATTTGAGCATAATTGGTTTCTTCTGTAATTTAATCTATACCTATGTATTTTATTTTATGCATTTAAATTAATTTTTTCAAGAGAACGGTTCTGTAGGTTTCACCAGATTCTTGGCACAAAAAAAAAAAAAAAAAAAAGGAATACCTAGTTTGGAGTGACATCCAAACTTAATTGACCCCTAAGATTATCCAAAACTGAACAGAAGGATCTAGTAATCTAATTATATGAACAATCCAAAAAGGGAGGAAAAGCTAATCCTTTTAATAATGGTTTAATGCAGGCAGGAAGCTCCCCTAGGCTTGGGGGTCACAACTTGTTCCACTATCCAGATGAAAGTCTGCAGGAAATGTCACAAAATAGGGCAGGGGTGTTTTTTATTTATTTTTTTTCCAGCCTGTTTTAGTGTTTTGGAGTGGGATGGAGCAGGAAGAATCTGGGAGATAAACCATCCCCTTTCCACCCTTAGAAGTCCACCAGGGACTCATTTCACTGGCAGTTTTGGGGCTCATTTAGGATAGAGTTAAGGGTGGAAAAGGAAGCAGTTTGCTTTCTGGAGGTCTCACACTTTTGTTTCCAGCCTGATTTACCAGACCAGATACCCCAAAATCAAGCCACAGAAATCAAGTCTTGAATTTCAACAGCTCAGTCTCATGGTGGAGGGACCAAAGGTGGCCTGTGAGTTGCTAACCCTAATTTAGTGACATAACCTGTGATTGAGAGAAATGCACACTGGAATGAAAATAATTCAGGAGGAAAAGATGGAGAAAGAAGATATGTGCTTCCATTTTGGGGTCATGCTTTACAGCTTCTCCATTCTTCTATAAAGAGATTCATAGCAACATGAAATATAGGCATTAAGAAGAATCATATAAGTTATCTTAGTCCAGCCTCCTGCTTGGGGCAGAAAGCTACTAAATAGTTCCAATAGGTGCTTAATTAAACACATCCCAATATTGCATTTGCCTTTTTAGCTACTGAATCTCACTGCTTGCTCATGTTCAGCTAGTGGTCCACTAATTTTCCTAGATGCTTCTTCCATATGCAACTGCCAAGTCAGGTCTTTGTAGTCCTGTATGTATGCATTTCATTTTTCCTACCCAGATGCAGGACCTTACACTTGTCACAGTTAAACTTTACTGGATTTGGCCCAATGTCCAAGCCTACCAAGATCATCATCAGCATCCCTTTCATTCTATTCTCTAAACCATTTATGAGGATGTTTAAGAGCCCTGGGCTGAGGGATGGATCCCCACTTGATATTTTCTTCCAAGCAATGCAGAACCATTTACAAGCATTTGTGGGATGAAGTTATCCAACTAATTGCATTTTTACTGGCCTAAAGCGTCCTCTAGCCCATATTTATCGATCTTGTCTACTAGGATATCAGGGGTGACCTTATTAAACACTTTACTGATACGAAGACACCTTACACCCACAGCATTCTCTTGGTCTACCAAATGAATCACTGTGTCATAAAAAGAGAAAAGGTTAGTCTGACATGACTTGTTCTTGGCAAACCCGTGCTGGCTCCTGATAGCTTTCTTTTCTCCACACTCACAGATGTGCTGCTTGTCCATGACCTTGCCCTGGTTCACAAAGGTTGGAAGTACTGTTCTTTTCCTGTGTTCAGCCTGAGAAGATGTCAGAAGGGCTTTAAAACCTTGAAATATGCTACATAAATGCTAAATATGATTACCTCTTTTAGTTGATCCTGCCTTTTCCAGGAAAAATTGAGGATTGTATATGACACTCCTCAGTTTCAAATCGCCATATCATCTTGTTATACATAAGTGCTGTAAATCAGGGAGTTCATTACTTGCAACTTTACTCCTATCATATATCTTTTGAAGTGGTTCAATAGGGAAGATCTATATGCAACTAAAACTAACTGAGAAATATTTTCAAACACCTCAGAAAGCACCAAACTTTTGGGGATTTGTATGTCTCTAGTTAGGATGTAGCTTCAACCTTCAAGACTTGATGGAGTTTATGTATTTATTTATTTGTAGGGTGCACATATCTATGTGTGTGTACATGCATGAGTATGTACATATCTATATAACTGTATGTCTCCCAAGTTTGAAGGAGACTGCCAGTTCTTAAATTATGACAAGGGCAATTATGTGGGATTTTTGCATTAAAGATTTCCTTTGAGCTGTTTATCTATTTATGAATTCTGAAGAATTCAGTTCTTCACATTTGAGGAACTTGTTGAATGTTTTATTTTTCCCCCTTCCTCAAGTGACCCTTGATGTAGAATGAAAAGAATGAACTTGAATTTAAGGGAATAGAAAGGGAAAAGGTACAGAAAACAGCAAACAAAATGACCAAAGTGCTAGAGAAATTCATTTTGAAGGAAGAGGGAAGCCTTTTATCTTAGAAAAAAATACATATGCAACTGGGATTTGCTGTGAGTTCTCAGGATTTGATAAAACTCAGTGCAAAACACAATTTCAGAATTTTTCACCTTTATTAAACAAATAGTTAACACTGGGTTTAATTTCCCAGCCAATCACTATGAGCATCATTTACTACCAGACACTGCATAATACAGCTCCCTACCTCTGCTGCCCATATTGTGATAAAAACAGCTACTTGAGATTCTAAACTGCAGACTCAACACTTTCCCCCTTCTACTTAATATTACGTAACATATATATTTTTTTCTGCTTGGATATGTATGCACTGTATAATTTTGGTTTAATATATATGTCTGTTGTTCTATTTGCATAGTCTACCTATTTCCTAATTTAGAGTTAAGGAAGGACTTACAAATATGGATGGCAATTTTCCCTCTGTGAATCAGGCTTACAGCCCACTTTCCTATGACAAATCCAATTTCTGATCTTCCATTAACCTTGATCCTGACCAGGGCCATCTGCACTGGGTAGAGAAGCCCTGCAATGCTTCTTCCCCTTCAACTTTGTCAACCTTCCTGGACTCCTTTGTGGACTTAAGGCCACTCTCCAACTAACAAGCCTTCAGCAGTATAAACACTTCCTAATCCAACTCAAGTATGCCATTGTTCTTTACTAAAACCATAAATCTTCAACAGCCAGAGCTGTCTACAACCATCTTAGTTGCCAGTCATTATGCCCTTGCTTTCCAGCTCTCTCCTCCCTTCTTCTCAAAGTTTAAAATTCCACATCCAATGCCAGCCCATATCGGTGGCCTCTCCTTCTCTCTCCTTATGTGAACATTTCCTATGAAAAACTAAATTATGCCTTATTCCCATCTTTTCCTTATCAGCAAAACTAGTACAAAGTGTTTGCTTGGGTTTCTGTGGTGATATGTGAATAGCTCGTGACCAGGTTGTCACAACAGGGAATTGTTACAGGGGACATGATAGAGTTATATATTGTCCTCATATCTTGCTTGTGGAGGAAACTGGTTTGAGTGATGCAGAAACTGAATGGTGGACTCCACATGGTTTAGTTCTGATCATTCAAGGTTCTTCTGAACTTCTTCAGTGATCCTCAAAAATAAAGATGTTGATGTTTTCTCATTTCAGAAATGTTCTTCCTTTTAGGAAGCACCTTTCATGGGAGGTTATTTTGTGGCACTACTCTTTGGAGTACAGCAAGCCATTTCCTGCAATTTGCTAGGTTGTAGGCAGAGGCCTTCAACCTAAATTTACTGTACCAGATGAAGAGAAAATGTGTTCTGAATGTGTTATCCAACACTGAATTCCAGGCAACAGGATGGGAAACCAATATGATAAACAACTCTTAAGGGCAAAGCAATATATATTCTTTGCCGAACAAGGTAGCCTCCAAATATTTTGAGACTACAACTTAAGCAGTATTTTAGGACTGAGAGTTTCAGAAATTACACATCTGAAGGGAACCAGGTTGGAAAATGGAGTAGTGAGTGACTGAATGAGTGTTTATCCGTGTATGTGTATATGTATGTTTATATAAAAAGGAAAAGTAAGAACAAATTATATCTTAGTGCTATCACTGCTCACTGTTCAATCTGCCTTACTTCCTTATGCAATTCAACATTTTAGTGACAGCTTAGGATATATTTTCAGCTGAGTGAGCTGATTTAAAAAATCATGTTTTTATTGTTAATGAGAGATGTGTAAATAACTTCCTGCACAATGTCTTGAAATTTTCATTTCATGTTAATTCAATACTAAATCTACATGCAGCTGCCATCCAAGTGTAGCTAAATTTACTAGGCTTTATGCAAACTCTTCTGCAATTGCTGTCATTGAGTTTTATTGTTTGTTATTCTTGTGGTGCTATCAATGAGCTAGGTGGGCATCGACAAGGTTGGGAGCATGAAATGCATGATAATATCTTGGCCCAGGGAACTTTGTATGGGTGACTTGTATTAACTAGGGTAGTTATCTATACTTGGAATTTGTTTGTAACATCCTAGATGAAGATATCGAATGCTGGTTCAGATAGATAGAACCCTTTCTTGGTAGGAACACATACATACCCAACCAACAACCAAATTAACTTAGTGCAGTATCAAAAACAGTCATGCCCTATCAACCGCTTCTGTGAATAGATCCTATTCTTTGCATGTTATATGACTTAGTGCTTCCACATTACACTGCTGAGTTTTTAAAAATATGCAACTGGTACGAACGTACTGCTTCTTGGATGACCTGGGAGCCCATTTAGATACATGGGTAGCATGAAATCAAGCTCATTAGCTAGATCAGTATTGATAGAAGAGTGGGGCTGCATTAGAAGCATTTTTACTGCATTCAGCACAGCTACATTATCCTTCTTTTTTCTGAGCATTAGCTCCAAAAAATAGCATGTGTAAGTTTGCTGTGAAACTGATTTGTGCACAGCTCTGATTGACCAGTGATTGTGCTATAAGCAGCTGTGTCTGAGACAGATATGAGCTGATAGGTATGTCCCTTCAATTAAATAGTGTCATCTTTTGAGACCCCAGAAGTGTGCCTTCTCTGTCACAGCACCTGCCCTCTGGAATGAGATGCCCCTGAGATCCAGATGGCTCCCACCCTGATGGCATTCAATAGGGCCTTAAAGACCTAGCTGTTCTCCAAGGCCTTGGACTAGGTTGGCTGGAGCTCCTTGTTGGATGTGTTTGTATATGTTTTGTGTTTTGGCTGGATTTGTCATATTGTTCTTTATTGTTATTTTTGTTTGTTCTTTTTTACCTTGTGTTTTTCTTATTCATATTATATTTTATTTTGTCTGTTACATTGTGAGCCACCAGAGTTATTCTGGAGTTGGGCAGTGCCTATATCAAATAAATTAAATTAAATATTAAAGTTTAATTTTAATTTTAAAAAGGGAAGGATGAAACTATGAACAAATACAGATAACTGTAGTACTTTATTTCCTGTTTTAAAAGTGAAAGGATGAGTGGAATTTGTCTGTACATTGAGGTTGACGCACACAGCTGTAGCTGACTTGGCATTCAACTTGATATGGCTTTCATGCAAACTGCTAAATCAGAAGGAAATTGGGTTCCTGTTATGAGTAAATAATATACTGTGCTTTTTAAAAAAAAATGTATTGCCAAGATTTATCTCCTTCCTTCCTTCCTTCCTTCCTTCCTTCCTTCCTTCCTTCCTTCCTTCCTTCCTTCCTTCCTTCCTTCCTTCCTTCCTTCCTTCCTATTCTCATTCAATTTGATGGAAAAAATATTTTCACTTTTTTTGAAAGGAGAAAATAATGTCAACGAAATTCTCATAAACGCAGTGCAGAGTTCCAAATTAAGTTACAATATTGTACGAATGTCCTATCTTTCACTGTACAATCATCTTTGCTGTGGTCTACAGCCTCCCTGATTTCTCATACTTCAATTTAATCTCCATGGAGGGGAAAAAATAACAGTACTTTTTGACATTTGACTTCCGCAAAGCTAAATAACAGATCTAAAATATATTAGAAATAAATTCCAAAGTACCCTGAGGGGGGAAAAAAATAGAAACACAGGGGCTGCTTTTGCAGGAGATGAAATTTGGGGAAATGTTATATTTTTAGGAAATTATCAGACAAATTCTGACACATTTTTGGCCCAATATTACTTTAAATACTACTTCTGTATTCCCCTTCCAGCATGAAAATTGCACTCAAGGACAGGGACACTTCCAGACAGTGAGTTTTTCTGTCATTCAAATCTTTCAATTTCACATTCATTTGTTTATTTATTTATTTGATTTTTATGGTCAAAGACATCCCAAAAGGGAAAAATTCACAGAAGTTTAGACACAAATCCTTGTATAGAACAGTGTTAGAATGACCAAAATTATTAAGTGATTACATGTGTGATAGCAATAACAGTCACAATGAATTTACTCCAACTGTTTACTTGGGCTGAGCAATTTACCATAGATGTCTTGAGTAATGCTGAGATACTAATTAATAGCATCCAAGAAGTCTTCACCTAAGACCCAGGAAGCCAAGTACCCCTCAAAGCCATGGTTTGATCATGAAGGTGCTGAAGGTGAGTCTAGTTTAATCAAAGGTTGTAAATAATAGAGCAGTGGTTCTTAAACTGTTTGACCCAGTTACCCCTTTTCCTGGTCTCAAATAATGTCATTACCCCCACAAAAAAACAAACTTTATTGTTCTACGCAAGCATCTTGACTCATAAACAAGCAATTACAAATTGTTCCATTAGCCCTAGAATATGCCCAAATTTACCCCCAGTTTAGGAACCACTGGAATAATGAGACTGCAATTCTCTTTCAAGACTCTGTTCTTGGAAAGAAGAGAGAAGTCTATATTGCCCAGTGGAAAAGCTAGAGACCTAGAGAAATACCTAGCAAAGTTTGCTTGGATAACACAAGAGAAGAAGTCCACAACTGAGAAAATGTTATTTCCTTCTTTTCAAAAGCCTTTTTGACTGTCATTGCCTGATCATCCCTGAGGTTTGGTTGAATATTTGGGCACCTGGCTTAGCAGTGCACCCAGAATCCTAATTTTGTTAGATCACTGGCCCACTGGCATAGCAAACTTGCCCCTGGGGTCTCCTCTTGAAGCTGCTAAACTTATCTCACAACTCAAAAATGGCAAAGCTGCCAGATGTGATTTGATTGTAGCAGAAATTGTAGCATAGATTGGACTTTGTTCATGTATACAAGGGGGGACCCAAAAAAACCCGGAATTATCTTCTGGAGGGCAGGGCCCTTGTAGTACAAGCTTCCCCCACTAGGTGAGTGCTACATCTGCCTCAGTGTACCAGCTGGGTTGTTGTGAGAGGCTGCGGTCGGCTTCAGTGAGGTTTTTTTGTAGAGACTCTTTCAACACGTTTGCCTACTTTGTGATGGGTGATTCATGCCTCGCTTGCTCACGCCTGAACAAAGACACAACTGCTTGACTGTGTGCTGTGCTTTGAAGGAGCAGTTGGAGGCTGACCCTGATTTTTTTTCGAAAGTCATAACCGGAGAGGAAACTTGGTGCTACACCTACAACCCCGAAACGAAACAGCCAATGGAAAACTGCCACATCCCCATGACCCAAAAAAGCACAAGTGGTCGAACATGAAAACAATGATCATCTGTTTCTTTGATGTGAGAGGGATTGCGCACTTGGAATTTGTTCCTCCGGGTGAAATGGTCAACCAAAGTTTGTATCTGGAAGTTTTGAGAAGGTTGCATCACGATTTGCAGAAGAAAAGTCCTGAGTTGTGGCAAACAGGTGACTGGTTCTTCCACCATGACAACGTACCTGCACACACCACGCTGAGTGTTCAGCAGTTTTTGACCAAAAACGGCATGACCTTTGTGCCCCACCCTCCCTATTCACCTGATCTCACCCTGTGCGACTTTTTCTTGTTTCCCCAGATGAAAAAGGTCCTCAAAGGGAAATGTTTTGCCGATGTGGAGAAGGTGAAACAAAAAACGGTAGAAGCACTAAAAGGCATCAAAATCGATGAGTTCAAAACCTGTTTTGAGCAGTGGAAAAAATGTCTTGATAGGTACAGTATATTGGATCAAATGGAGAGTACTTTGAAGATGACTGAAGTTTGAAAATGTAAAAATAAATACACGATTTTTTATAAATAAATTCCGGGGTTTTTTGGGTCCCCCCTCGTATTGACTCTTGGTTCAAGATCCCTGAAGACTGGAATTCATTCATAATTATTCCAATATATCCTAAGGAGATAGGAAAGATCCAACTACCTTCTGCCTCATCCTATTGGTACCATTAGCAAGCTGTATGTAGGCACATCCATGGAAAACTCATAATTTGGGGCAAATGAGCAAGATGGTTTCAGGCTTGCATGATTAACACTCATTCAGTGCCATATTCTTCCCCATCTAATATGAAAATACACCTATCACCTGTGCAGAATCTACAGTAAGTTGCTTTTATTGACTTAAAGGTAGTTTTTCATTTAATCCCTAGAGGCGGGCTCTGGGTGAAATTGGTTGTGTCTTCTGTCAACAGATGTCTTTTGCTGCTGGTTATGAAATTATATGAAAACCACCATAATCTATATTCACATGGTGTTGAAGCAGGGCCACATTTTGGTTCTTTCTTTCTTTCTTTCTTTCTTTCTTTCTTTCTTTCTTTCTTTCTTTCTTTCTTTCTTTCTTTCTTTCTTTTTCCCTCCCTCCCTCCCCTGATAAAATCCACATTTCACCCTCCCCATCCACCCCACTAGACTAATAAACCTATTTCTGTTCTCCTATATGCTGATCATGCATTAATCCTTTCTTTAGTGGGTCTGAGGCTGAATCTCTGTGCTCTTGCCCATTACTGCAGCTAGCTAAAAGTAAAGTTGTCACCTTTTCTAAGTATTTCTAATCTATTATTCATTGTTGCTGTCACATTTAAAATGGTCGATGATTCTCACTATTAAAGGTATCAGGTCATCATGGACACCTTTGTACTGTGAATCAGTAGCTTTCTGTAAGAACCAACAATCAATCAAATGATAAACAGAGAAGTCTCAGCCAATCAGATATTAGCCAAAACCCGAGATCAAAACAAAACCACTTTTGCAATTTATACTCACTGCTTTCAAATGGGAGTAACCCAAGCAGGAGGAAGGGTGTCCTGTTGTGACCAACAGCCAGCAACAATATCAAGGGTTCAGTGGAGTAAACAAGCCATAATTTGACTCCTGATTATGAGTATTGCCTCTTACAAGGTGCTTTGTTTGAGCAAAACAAAGTACCAGGATCTCTGGCACAAAGCAGCCACTCAAAGACACACCAACTTGGTAGATCTTCTTGTATCTTCTGGACATGTGTGCCCATGCAAAGAAGACGTTCCTGCTGGATAGCTAAAAAAATGCCTGCCCCTTTCATCTTGAGAAAAGTATTTTCTGACATGGATATACATGCACACACAGGACCTCAATATGTCCATGCCAATCCTTTGAATGCCAGCAGCTGCTTTATGCCACAGACGGAAGCTGAAAGATAGTGTTAGTTGGGGCAAATAAAGCTACCCTCTTCTCTAATCCATGTTCCCAATCCACTTTCCCAGAGAACATAAACTATCGGCTCAGCCAAAGAAATATTTAAGAACAAGAATGTTGATAAGAGACAAGAACAGCACTGGGAAGCAAGGTCACTGGGAGTTAACAGAGAAAATAACACATCAACAGCAACTTTATTCAAAGAACACAGCCTTTGTTTAACTTAAGAGCCATTGTTTTTAACTGCTATTCTCATTACTTCACCATTCTTACCTCCTTGATATGTATTGTGTTATAACAAACAATTATGCTACTATGTGCAATCATATGTATATTCTAATTTGCACAACTCTATATAGAGGGGTTGCATCCCCTGTCTCTTTGAGGCTTTTGGTTTGGCCACCTCCGATACCATAATAAACAATTTGTGCTTAGTGAAAGTATGGTCTGATCTCCATTATTAAAGAACTCCAGGGAGATATTTCTTCTATGAGATCCACAGGGGCCCTTTGCTTGTGGAGCAACTTGTCCAACGATCTACATAGCCCTAACAGACACCAATCTCAGTGTGCAAATAAACAATGAATCCAAGCCAGGGCACAGAGGCAATTTCCCTGTGAAGCAGTAGCTACCCACCATATCCATCCTGGGATGACTTCTACACCATGGATTGGCCCACCGCTGCATGCTGTTTCAGAGCATCGAGCTGACACAAGACGCTCGCCAGCTCTTCCTGCTCCTTCTCTGCCACTTCTATACAGAGAGCTTTGTTCCAAAAAGCTGCTGTCACCACTTAGCTGCAGAAAGCTAGCAATCTCAAATGCATTATGAGCAAACAATCAAACGACATAAAAAGTCCCCAGCCTGAATAGAGCTCAGAACCTCTGTGTGTCCTCCCACACCTTTCATTCTCTTTCTCAACAGCTTTTTCTGTCCCCCCCTACACCTGCCATTGTTCATCCTTTGACACTGTAAAATAACAAATGTCTCTGCTAACAGCTGTTACCTTGTCCTTATGGCATGTTTCCATGTGAATCACCTAAATGTGAGTAAAGTGCTTTAATAACAATTCTCCATTCTCCCCACTGGTCCCCCCTGTGCAGATAGAATTTTTCTCCAATCAGTCCATGAAATTCCTGGCTTTGGTCTTCTCCTCTGGTTCTCCAAAGTGCAGTTAATTTTCTGGGAGAAATCTCTTTAGGCAGCTATGAGAACCGAATACATTTGACATTATTGCTACAACTTCCCCGAATGGCCTATATGTGTGTTGATAGAATTTGAGCTTATCCAGTTGACTGTGGTTTTGATTTTCTTTTTACAAGGAAAAAAAAATCTGCCCTCCAATTCTTGAATAACTTAAAGAATTTAAACTTGGAATAATTTGATATTGCTAAGCAATTTTTAAACATCCGGAGAACAACTTTGTGTTTTAGAGAGGTTTATAGGATGGGGAATAATGACAACGTATGTATCATGATGCTTGCATCAGACATCATAAATATGTGACTGCTTATAATAAATATGTAATTGCATCATTTCTGTGATGATGCAAGGGTCGTAGCTTTTACAATGAAGTTTGTAACAGGGAACGCTGGCATCTGATCTGCAGGAAATGGTGACCCAAAGAAGATGAACAACAAAAAAGAAGGAGTAGTGGTAATATGGTCCTTTGGATGCCACACCCCTGCGCCCTCCATCTCACACACACAAGGATAGGGAACTGTAGAAAGCACAGAATCCAGGAACATGATATGAAGAAATGGTGTAGATTTGGAAGCAGGATCAGGATGGATGTTTAACAACAAGGGGGTAGAGGAAAAGCATGCAAAGCTGCATGTTAGTTAGGATCAATGGACCACTGCCCCATATGATGAGACATCTCTTGGCAGCCTCTCACTAAAGCAGTCAGAAACTGCTCAGTGCTGCCTAGTGTGGGGAGTGATGTGTAATGGTATGTGGGAATGACCTTGTGTCAGGATCTTCACAATGTATGGAATGCTGTATGTTACTTCTCAATAAAGAAATCTTTACTGGAAACAAATAGGCTCCAGAGGATTTACTGGACTTGGAAATTGAGCGTACAGACTCTGACACCTTGGGAGATGGGGGAAGAGCCGCAGCCAGGTTGGATAAGAGGCAGCTTAGCCCGCAAATGTGGGCATGGAAAATGTCTCGGAAGGGACCCTCCCTAGTTTCTTGGTCTGTAAAGGCAACAGTGGAGAGATGTACTTTCAGACTTGAAAGACTGATATCAGTTTTGTGAGGTAGTCCAGACAGGAAGCATGCCCAGACAAACTAATTCTATTTTATTGTAAGGTTACATTAACAGAATCTTGGAAGTCTGAAAGTACATTTCTCCCCCATCCTTTTTATAGCCCAAGAAACTAGGAAGGGTCCCTCCTGAGATGTTTGCCATGCCCACATTCCTTCTATGGGCTAAGCTGCCTCTTATCCAACCATTCCCCTGGCTGTGGCTCTTCTCCCTGTCTCCCAAGGTCATTTCCATGTACTATTACACAGTGTCAGTGTGATGGAGATGGCTTGGAAGAAAACAGTATTTTTAATACCTTATTTCACCTTATTTCACCTTCAGCACTTATGAATCTTAATATCTTGTCAGTTAACCAATAGAAGGGCCAAGAAGCACAATTTTTGGGCTGTGCTTAGGGCATCAGTTGGCCTTAATCCTTAATTGCTGATTAAGGCAGTCAGCCTGGAGATAGCTAGGACCAGAACCATGTAGGACTGGCAATCAATGCAACTCCTGAAATATTAATGTTACATGCCAATATTGGATTGCCCCAGTTAACATGCAGACTTGTTGCATTTTGCACTAAGTTCAGTTTTCGGGTGATCCTTAAGGGCACTCCACTTAGACTGCACTAGATTACAGTCATCCCCTGTGTTACTTTTGAGCCTTGATTAAGTATCCAAGTTTACCTAAGACCTGCTATGCCTACTGCTGTTCTTAGATCATGACTTGTAGCTTAGATCATGACTTACAGCTCTGATGATCCTTCTGCCCTTATTCCTGGCACTGCTCACACCTTAGCCCTAGCAGTGCTTACTGGGGTCATGATGATTATGCACTCACCCTTGGCTAATTGATTCACAAGTTAGTCTGTTCAATTTTTTGGGGTTGCATGACACACTTTGAACCATAACTTAGCTACAAAGACTGAATTTGTGCAACACATTAGGATAAGGTGTGGTGGGACTGTTTGTTGTCCAGTGTGTTGTGCAAACATAGGCAATGCTTTACAAACCTTTTGACTGAGATGCAATTCAGTGTATGGCTGTAACAAAAAGTATGCAATACTTCTTGCTGTTCCATCAAATAGGACAATTTAATGAGGGATATGGTAATATTCCTCTAGAAACTGTTATAGAGACTATCCTGGGTTACAAGATACAAATTATATCTGAAAAATACTGTTCATTAACATGATTTTACCCCAGCAGATGCACTAAATGAAATTTAGTTAGGTCATGATATTTAGACACTCTGTTCCAAGAGATAACTGCAATCCCACAATGGCTGTACAATAAAAAAATTGTAGGCTTTTGATCTTCATAAAAGTCCTTTTTCTGTCTTGATTGGACATCAGACAGTCAAATGCTGATTGCTGTAGTGTTTGTGAAATGTAAATGACACATTGTGAGAAAATCTGAGGTTATTAATTTCATGTTTTTTTAGAGCAGCAGGGACATATTTTAGAGTTTCAACTCTGGATCAAATAACCAAATGTACAGAGGAACCAATTAAGCATAATTATAAATTGCTCAATCTGTTTGGGTCTCTCTTTTTTTCTCTTTATGGGAGAGTTTCTGTGCCTGAGAAGATGTGCTACAAAGATTCAGAAGCGTTCTTTCAAGAAAATACACCCCCAGCTATGAAGGGAAGGAGGGGAAAAAGGGCAAAATTACCACTCCCAGAGCCGTAGAAATATCAACAGTTCATGTCAGAAGAATGGGCAGAGAAGGACTTTGGGTGACCTAACCAAGTAACCAAAGCAATCTTCTTCCTAAATGGGAGAGGATGGCAAAGAGCTGAATTCTGAATCTATCCATCTTTTTGGCATTTTTGCTATTAGCTGTGTGGGTGGTGGAATAGATCATTATAATTATTTTTAAAAATAAACCTGCTGCGATAGAGGAAAGTATAAAGCAGCGAAGGAAGTGGGGTATGTGTGAAAATCGGTTCCTTGGCATTGCCATCTATAATGCCACGATAGTGTAACAATACTAAAGAATAATTTCACTTTTCTTTGTCTTTTAAAATAGGTACAATTTGGAATGGCTTTGGAATTATGTTCTACTTTATGGGTGAAATGTTACAGGCTTGCAGCATGGGAGCAAGGGGGCAGGTTTTAACAAGAAGTGCAAGTTTCTCATTCTGATTTCCCACCCTAATTTTGACAAATTATTGTCTTTCCTGTACATTTCTAAAATAATCACAAAAGGAAAAGGGAGGGAATCTACCCCCAGTTCTTTGTCAAGCAGAGAAAGAAGTGAAAAGAAACACTGCCATTTTTATAATACAAAAATCTGGATCTTATATTTAGTTGCTACAACAGGTAAAGATGCCAACAGAAAACGTCGGAGTATGTTACATAACAACGGAGAGATGTAACTATTCAGACTAAGATTCCCAACCTCTGTTGATGGAAAGTCATATTTTTCCAGTTCTATAATCTGCCTGAAAAAGATGCTGAAGGGTGGGATAAAGAAGAGAGTAGGTCAGTGATGGTGAACCTACGACACGCCTATTAAAGGAAACGCGCCACGACATTTTGGATGACACGCCAGTGTCCGCCAACACCCGACAACTATTCTCCCTGTTTGAGTTACCAAAGAAACTGAGTTTGTTTTACTCATATTTCATTTTTGTAATTATTTTACGTTTCTTTATATAATACGTAGCACCACACATGATTGGACCGTATTTGTTTTTTTAAATAAATGAATATGTAAAGAATTGTTTCTATTTTGTTCGGGGGGGGGGGAACACAGCAGAGTCAAGTTAGGCATTTTCCGAATTTTTTACACACTGAACCCCAAAGGTTCGCCATCGCTGGAATAGGTTCTTCTGCACAAGGGCTGATATTGTATCTGGTTTTGAAGAAGCCCATAGTAATATGGGATTCACGTGTGCAGCAAAGTAGCATTACTACTTTGGTAATACATAAAAACAACTCAGTTGGGATCCCAATGATGTTTCTATTTCTTTTCAAAAGAACACCAAGTCCAGCTTCCAAGTATTTTAGGCTGCCCACCCCAGCAGTGAAAAATCACATAACTCGAGCATGTATTAAAGCATCAGATGGCACATCTGATGTGAGTTTAAAATCACAGATCCTAAGATCACTGCAACCAGGAACAATATCAGTGAATTACATTGAAATGTAAAAAGCCCTGAAGCCCCATCCATTGTTCTTTATGGTATATTTTAAAAAAGCTCACCTATAGATCCCAATCCTATGCAATCCCAGAGTTCAAAGGACATTGCTCCCATTGAAAGCTTATGGGGTTATTTGTCTTGACGGACAAAATAATACTCTGTCCTATTAAGGGTTAAGATTGCAGTATCCATTAATTCTTCAAATCTCATTCACAATAGCAAGAAAGTGCAAACTAAGCTGGCAAAAACTGCACAGCAATCATTGTATATTACAAATAGCACAATGCACAATGATTGTCGGCCGGTATTTGCTAGCTTGCTTTCCTTTTCTTTGTATGTTTGAGTATGGAAACGTAATCGGTACTTTTTCTCTCTTAAGAAAAGATCATTCTTTTTGGGCAACGAACTTCCTTTGCCTTTAAAACTTTTTGTGTTTGATAAAACTCAATATGAAAGTTACTTTTTAGGGCAGTTGGCAGCAATCTAGTGCTGTGGAAGTCATTTTGCACCATTGATTGTGTTCAAATAACAAACGTCTCAATTAACAGATGTTCTGGGTTCACCAGATACACTGAACCATCCATTCTCCAAAGGGGTTACGATGGCACAAAACAAGACATTAAAATAATACTAAAGTATTAAAAAAACTAACCAAAGTTAACACTAAACAAATTTAAAATGTTGTGAGGATGTATCTGCTAGCTTTTTCTCTGACTTGGTTAACCATGCTGTGTGAACATGCTGTTTGCTGAAGCTTAACTACTGAGTCTCACTGTCTGCAGGTCTTTGTAATGTATGTTTTCCAATTGATTCCAAGGATTTAAAAAAAATCTCCATCTATTCCAGTGTTTCTCAGCCTCAGCAACTTTAAGATGTATGGACTTCAACTCCCAGAATTCCCCAGCCATCATGAGGGAATGCATGCCTGGCTGGGGAATTCTGGGAGTTGAAGTCCATACATCTTAAAGTTGCTGAGGTTGAGAAACACTGATCTAGTCTCTAAGGTGTGAGGGAGCAACCTTGATTTGTCTCTGACGTGTTTTCCGCAGACACGTAGGGAAGGTCAGGTATATCTTCTCGAGGGATATTTATGTCCACTGGAAGGCATGCAGAGCTCTAGATTGGATATATGCAATTTTATGTTTTGCATATCAGAGTGTTCTGCAAAGAGTTAAATTAAAAACTTGAGTCTACAGTTTTAAAAATAAATAAATAGACTGACACTTATGTTTATTTCACAATCACCTCGGCAGAGCCCATAATGACCATCTGTGGGTTATGGAATTAATCCAGTTCATGCAGAGAGATCTCTATGGCCCTCTGGTGAATTAATCACACTTTATTTGAGGTCTTCATTTTGCATCCAAGAGGCAAACGCCGCACTTGATACGGTATGCATGGTGATACAGCTGGAGCTCTTTCTAGGCTTTAAAATAACATACCAGCCATTAACTTACTTCATTTGTTTGTTTAATGACCTGGAGGAGATTATTTTCAGGACAACAGAGTGTAAAATTTAATTCTGGAAGAGATTTATGGAAGGAGGAAACCTTTCTAGAATTTGTATGCCATCTTTATCAGTATAATTAATTGGCTGTCAAGAGATCTCCTGCCCCAGACATCTTGCTAACAGTTCCCACTCTTATGAGTAAGTGAACATAAGGTCTGTTTATTCAATGGGGCAGAATCCATTAACTGGCTTTGGACATATAGCTGTGGTAAACAAGGGCAAAGGCCCCATTTCTTCATTTCTCATATGAAAACATAAGAGGAAACTTGCTGATTCAGGCCAAAAGGCCATTTATTCTTTCTTTCTTTCTTTCTTTCTTTCTTTCTTTCTTTCTTTCTTTCTTTCTTTCTTTCTTTCTTTCTTTCTTTCTTTCTTTCTTTCTTTCTTTCTTTCTTTCTTTCAAATTTATATATGCCATCCATCTCACTATACAAGTGACACTAGGCGGCGTTACAAGTAAAAAACTATAAAATCTTAGAAAAAATATAACAGGTTAAAAACTACACAAGATTAAAATTAAAACTAAAAAGTTAAAACTACAGTGCAACTAAAAGGGTGGAGGGAGCATCCTCAGGTTACCAACCATCCCCAGTGCAGCAAATCCCTGTTGGGTCCCCAAGCAAGTTGGCAGAGTCAGGTCTTAAAGCCCTTTAGTCTAAAGTTCTGTGTCACGCAGTAGCCAACCAGAGTTAGGGCCAATTTAAACTATCTCAGTTGGAGGTAGCTCAGGAGTTCATGTTTGATGGACTCATTTGGTTCCTCAAGGTGCCTGAAAGATTTCCCAGTCACCTGGAGAGTAGTTTGGTTGGGAACCTTGTTAAACTCTGGAATGACATGTATTACCAAGGCCTGGCTGGGCATGAAGGGAGGGGTTGCCCTCCTGGAAATGTGCCTGCCTGGGTTACAGGTGTAGCATCAGTCAAGGCCTCAAGGCAGGGACAGAAGAGTGGCTATGGTTATCTGAGATATCTGAGGTCCTGCCCCACAGGTAACAGTATGAGATCCTCTATTGTCAAGTTAGGCTTTAGGGATCAGATGGGATTGTTGCTTTTGTACTAGTCTCCCTGCTGTGTAGTAACCTTTCTGCACAAGCTCCTTCATTCTGTGGCTGAACTGATGGTAGGGATCTGCAAGATTATGGTCTTATGGGACTTCATCCTCCTTCTTGATGGAGTTGGAGGTAGCTCAGGAGTTCATGGCCATCACAGCAGCCATGCATCTGACCCAGGTCATTGAGGACCAGATGCATAATGGTAGTTACACTTTGGACCTGGTCTTCCTGTTGGGGCAGTGGCGACGTGATCTGAGTTGGGGTAAATTATCATCACTCTTCTGACATGGTCAGACCACTTTCTAGTCACTTTGGAATGCTCTGGTGCTGAACCCCGTCTCCAACTTTCCCTTTTTAGGCAAGGCGGTTCAGAAGGTGGTTGCACTGCTGTGGCAGAGAACCTGGAGGAAGCAGATTACCTGGACCCCTTTCAGTCAGGTTTCCCATTTGGGGATGGGACTGAAATAGCATTGGTTACTGCATGCTTGTGGATGACCTTTAGCAGGAGTGGAATGGGGATAGTGAGTCTATCATTGCTCTTCTTGATCTCACAGCACCTTTCAATGCCATCCATCATGATATCCTTCTGGACTGGTTTTGGGGGTTAGGGGTGTGGGAGAACAGTTTTGCATTGGTTCTCTTCCTTCCTGCAGGGATGGTTTCAGTAGGTGTTGATGGGCGGCAGAAAGGACTTGTCTACAGCCCCTGCTTTACAGGTCCTGCAGATTTAGATGCTCTCCCCACTCCTGTATAGCATCTACATGAACCCGCTGGGTGAGGTCATCCGACAGCACAGGGTGAGGTATCATCAGCATACTAATGACACTCACTTATACATCTCTGCCCAAGGCCAATCACACAGTCCCATGGAGGTCTTGTCCTGGTGCCTGGAGGCTGTAGAGGTCTGTTGAGGAGGAATGGGCTTCCACTGAACTCTAGCAAGTTTGAGTGGCTGTGGGTTTTAGCCTGTTACCCTCCCTCCCCCCCCACTGCCCCAGGTCTAGTGATGTTCCATCTTTAATTCTGGAATGGGTTCCACTATTCCAGACAGAACTGTTAGGCAATTTGGGGGTCCTCCTCATGGCTCCTGTTTGGGGAGCAGGTGGTAACCATGGCCATGGAGACTTTTTCACTGCTTCATGTTGTGTACCAACTGTGCTGTTGCCCAGATTGGGAGGCACTGTGCATGGTCACTGATGCATTGGTCACTCCTGAATGGACTACTGCAGCACGCTCAATGGGTCTGCCATTGAAAAATATATGGAAGCTGCAATTGGCCAAACAATGCAGTGGCACAAACAATTATTTCTCAATAGAAGATAATTATTTCTCAGTTCACCCATGTTATACCTTTGCTCTGTGAGCTGCACAGGCTCCCAATAGGCTTCTGGGTGCAATTCAAGGTGCTGGTTGTTACCTATAAAGCCCTTAGTATAGGGCTAGGAACTTGAAGGACCGCCTGTCTCTGGTGGTCTCAACCTGCTGTATTAGGTCTGGCAGGAGAAGCATGCTTTCAGTGTTGTCAACTAACGAATGCCATTTTGTGGGACCCCGGAAGTGGGCCTTTCTGGGTTTGGTGCCTGGCCGCTGGAACACCTTACCACCTGAGACCAGATTGGACCCTTCCAGGAAGTTCTGAAGGTCTGGCTGTTTGCCCAGGCATGGGGGTCAGGAAGTTGGTGAAGCTCAGTGGTTTGATATTACTTTGTGTTCCTTTTTATTCTTGACTGCCATTTCTGTTTTTGAATTGTATGTTTTAATGGTTATTTATATTGTGGTTTTTATGTTGCTTTGGCTAGAGGGTCAGCTGAATAAATCTAAATCTGAAATACTCATGAAATGTGACGGGAGGGGACTCAGCAGTGAGTGTTTGCTGCAGGAGCTCACTTCCTGTGGGACAGCTCCAGATAGATACAAGATTGGTGCCCTTATCCTGACATTTAGAAAGCTTGTGAAAGCTTGGTTGTTCCAGACAGCATATGAGATAATAGCATGAGTGGTGAGTGCAGAATGCTGTTAGTATAAATATAAAATGTGATGATGGATAGGATATGCAGCTGTTTTACTATTATATTGCTATAGTGTGTTGAAGATAGGTTTTTATTCATTTAGTTTTAGTGACAGCGTTTGAAGGTACTGCTGCACGTTGCTTAGAGTTGTACAATTGCAGCAGCTTAAAAGCACTCAAAATAAGAAATACAATATATCTAGGAAACTCAGAAGGTTGATAGAGTAGCAAGTAGGTTGCGCATTGAGGTCAACCCCCCTGCCCAGTGCTGTATCCCTCTGTAATGTCTATCCAACTTCCACCTAACCACAACAACTCTAGATGTTGATGATCAGGTTGAACTGCTCTTTTATGGCCTATATATCGTGGAATCAGTTCAGAAAAGTCCTACTGTATCTCCTACAGACTTCCATTTCTCACTTGGCCAATCCTCTGTTCTGGCTGCCCTTCTCTGAACCTGCTCTAGATTTTCTGAATTGTCTTTAAAGAACAGAATCAGATGCTGTGCTTGAGTTGGGCTCTGGCCAATGCAGAATAGAGTGGAGTTATTTCTTCAGATATTAAAGGGAGCAGTTCCCAACCACTGATGCTTGCTACAGAGGACATGTAAAGTATGCAGCCTGTGCTTTTATATAAGTATGTATATATGTATTTATCACATTTATATAGCTGCCCATCTCACACAAAGTGATTCAGGAAGATGTACACAGTCATCAAGACAGGTAACCACCGATAACTGTATCCTCCACAATCACACCTGATGGCAGTGAATTCCATCATTTAACTATGATGTAGTTAAAGTACTATAAAGTACCTAAGTACTCTAAAATAGCACTTCTTTCTATTAGTCCTGAACCTAGCCAGATTTAGCTATAGTGATTTGAGACTGAAATTTAACATTTTGAAAGAGGGAGAAAAACCTCATTCTGACCACACTCTGACCTATCATGCCACTCTCTTACCTGTCTTTGCAGTAAGTTAGACACCTACCCAAATGTTGAGGCTTATCCTCATACCATTTTTTTTATATCACATCCCTTTTCTAGCAACATTCAAAACTGGGAAATTTTGTAACTTTTCTCTGTGCAAACACAACCACCGTTCCCCTCTCCCCCCCTCCCCCAAGAGCTAGTTTAATATTCTGATTAAGGAACTGGACCTAAAGTAGGAAGACCCAGATTCAGGTCCCCATTCAGCCACAAAGCTTGCACAATAGGGACTTGGGGCCAGCCACTCTCTCACCCCAACCCACTTCACGCAGCTGTTGTTTGGGTAATAAATTTAAGGAAAACATCATGTCAGCCATTTTGAACTCTTGGAGAGAAGGCCAGATAAAATTGCAAGTAGTAATCCAATACTCTAAAGGAAGAATTTCAACTAATTAATAACAGGTTGATAAATGATGATAATGTATTCCATTTATACCCTACCTTTCTACTCAGATCACTTTAAACTGCTTAACAGTAAAAAGTTCAAACACAACTTACAAAATATATAGGAAAATACAGGGTTTATAATGCTGACTTCAACAGCTAAAAATATCAGACACTAATGTTGTTCACTTTGCTAATTTATTCCTACCAGAAGCTAAATTGGATTTTATCAGAAAACTTGGGATCCCTACCCACCCCACTCCTTTGAGAAAGAGAGTTAAAAGATAATCAATATTTGACTACAGAGATTAAGCCTTTCAGAGTCATGTGAGTTCTGCAGGTGAGCTGGTCCAGCCTGCTTACTTCTAAGACTTTTCTCAGGGACCAGGTGTTGAGAAAATATTCCCTCTGGGGACAAATCACAGAAGCTAATTACCAGTTGGCCTTCAAACAAAGGCCGTGGTTAATAAACATGCACACACTCAAGAGGCCATTTTGGGTCCTCTGGGAAATCCTGCGTCACAAAAAAGGACAGAAAACAGCTTTGCAGCAGTTCTGAGCAAGGGAAGGCATTAAAAATTGCACTTTTTATTTAGAAAGGCACAACCACTCCCCAAGTTCTTTTTCCTTTATGTATCACTTGCAGAAGTCCTGCAGTGCTGATAATACCAACCTTTGCAAAAACAAGAAGTCCTGAAAAGCACTACATTGCTCCCCAAATGAAAACAGAGATGGCCCCACAAAGTGCAATGGGCCTTTGATTCATATGTGAAAATTTTCTTTGCCTCGGGACAATGTTTCTCAGTCTGGCCCTCTCCAGACTGATATGTGGACTTCAGTTCTTACCATATATGAAGAGAATCCAGGGAGTTGAAGTTCATGCCTCTTAAGGACACTAGGTTGAAGGAGGTTGGCAAAGAGGCATTGTGTACCTTTGGTAAGAGCCTGACTTCAGTCACACAGGCTAAGAAATTTGTCAATTTCAGTACCCAACACTTCAGGAGGACATCGCATTAGGGAAAGCTGCTTTAAGGTGATTCACAGACAGTAAGGTTTGCCAACATCTCTATTTCTTTGGGCCCTCCAAATGATCACTGTATTTATTCTGTGATTTACATTTTTAATTGGAATTGGAGAAAAAAATAGTTTCTTCTTCCCTTAATCAGGAATTGGACTTCTGTAACTTCTAGCCCTATCTAAGAGGATATAATGGAGCAGCCCCAAAGAAACACTTTTAAAAAGAAGAGGGAAGACAGCTATAAAAAGTGGTCTGATGTAGCTTGTGGCCTGCTGTACCACGTACTTAAAAGTTGTGATACCACTTTGGGAGGTGTAGCAGTCAGAAAAATCAGGTCATACAGCTGAAAGTGCCATGGTGGCGTACAAATTTAAAAATGAATGAATGAATGAATGAATGAATGAATGAATGAATGAATGAATGATCCCAGCAGCCTGGATATACTTTCAAGAATACTGGGGGAGGGGGGGGGGGATGAAGCCACAAGGATTTTTAAAATGATGCTTCCCTGTGGGATTAATTGTGAAATGTTAAAAAAGAGGAGGCTAAATGTTAGAAGTGGTTTGCTTGCATCCCACACACTGTAGCACACAGAATATAAAGCAACATTTTTGCCCACTAGAAAAAATAAAGTTTCCTTTGCATGGGGCAGAGACTGGTGGTCTTTATTCTGGAACCTGATATGACAAAATCGGGAACCTCTTATTCCTTCTGCTCCCTCAGCAACAATGGCATAGATATGGCCCACCCTTTCCCCTCATTTTGCTATCATTCGCAAGTAACTCGCATTACACTTTTTTTTTCTCACCAACACAGCTTTTTGCCAAGCTTGATTCCCCAGATATTCCTGGCCTGCTCTTCCATCTCATTGACTAGGACGGGGAGAATGGTTGTCCAACTATGTCTGAGAACCCAAGTTTAGAAAAGGTTGCTCTGTAGCCTAATTCTCCTTAATGCAGTCAGCCTTTGTCTGGACTGTACTATCTAAGACTGAGAATGAAAGTTTACATGACTGGATCCTCCCCCATACAAAATAAGAGTTTCCACACAGAAACCTAGGGGTGGAGGGAAAGCCTATTGCAACTTTTCCATTTACTTAATTATTGGTGGGAGAAACCCTCATTATATATGGTAGTAATTTCACGTGAGCCCCTTCTCTTTCATATATGAAGTGGTATAGACCAGACAGTTACTATCTCACTAACAAACAGGACTTCAGGTTACTAAGTTACGAGGAAGATGAAGACACACAGACGGTTGTCCTTCAGAAGCAGACATACAGTTCTCATTGTATCATCTAGTGCACTCTTGCCAAAAGTGATGCCTTCAGCTCCCTGCAGCTCCCCAAATTCTGTTGGCCATGGTAGCTAAGAATTCTGGAAGCTACAGTTCCAACACTTCTAGACAGCTTCAAGTTGGATAAAGCTGATTAAGTTCTATCCTACCTGACTCCAGAGGACATTTTGTCCTTCAGGATTTTAGCTGAGTCACCTAGTATAAGGTCTTGGTACTCTAATTCAACTCATTTTTTGGGTGATCACCTGCTCCTTGAATTGCCTCCCTTCATTTCCTTATTTTGCTGTTTACTGACTTCTTCATCCTTTGCTTAGCCATCCCTTGCTTTCCCAGAATGCCATCCTTCCTGTACTCTGTTCCTTCTACCAAAGTTCTTCCTAACTGTTCTCTGCACTTGCTTGTTCCGCAATAAAAAAAATAAACATGACATAGGACACTGGGAAATTTAAAATGGAAGTAGCTTCTTAGATCCAGCCATACTACCATCAGGGACCAAGGCAGATTTTAATACCAGTTGGCTCTGCTCAGATTATGGGCTTTGGCCCAAGGATGCCAGTTGCTTATGAATGATCTGAACTTTCCCTTAGTTCCATATTACAAGTATTGTTAGAGCAGAATATAAGAGGTGCTGTGAGTTGTTCAGCTTTGCTGCACAGCAACTTTAATCAGCCCATCCTCAGTGATGAAAGAGCTCCATGCCTTCATTGAATCTACACATGAGCAAACAGTTTATCATATCTTGTTCCCAGCACTGGTAATCCAATTTCTGATGTTTTTCATTATGCGTAAATGTGTCTTTCTGTGTTTATATATTTACAGATAGAGACCGAATGGGAAGAGAATTGATAAAGATGTTTAAACAATGGCTGTTTTGTTTGTGTGTGATTCTGTCAGTTTTTATAGCAACATTATGGAAACAGGACAGGGAAACTAAAATCCGATTAAGCCTAAACCCTGGCCCATTATGTGATTATTATAAGCCTCAGCACAGTAGGAGTTATGTTGTTATGATAGAAGGGATTTCCAGTATAATTAGATCAAATTGGGAGCACTGGAGAAATCAGGACAAAACATTACAATGGCTTTCCTGTAAATACCAATAGCGCCAGCTTCCAGTTAATGCTTATCTGATCAGTGTCAATTATCCATTTTAGAGGGTCCTTTAAGCAAAGCTTGCCATTTCTCCCTCCCCCATCAAGGTGGGAAGCCCTGGGTTCCTTGGCCAGTGTAATATACACAACTCAGAAACTTGGAAGAGATTAAAAAATGATCTTGTATTGTATTGGCTACCAGTGAATTTCTGGGTGGGGTGTTTCCCCACTTCCACCCAGTCAGGAAGCATGAGAGTTTAGAAACCTTTTATAAGATAGTGAAGTATTTTGAAGCTTTTGACTGGTCTTGCCCAGGAGGCCAAATTAAAGTTGGGGGGCTGTAATGAATTGCTGCCTCCCAATATTGCACTCACATGCATTCATACATGCACATCCCTTGTGCATACACTCATTATGCAAACACCATTTTATACAAAACAATGTAATTTTTTAAAAGATAAAAAACCCCTCTGTATAAGATACATGCATCCCAACTCTTCCTGCCTGTATTTAAAACCACAGCGTACCAAGAACAGCAAGAAATATATTATGATGATAACAATCATAGGGTTTAGCATCAGGGGAACATTTTTGGTTATTGTTTCTGTCCAACCAGGACAATCCTTATTAAGTTGTGATATTGTATCTTCTACTAGTCACCGTATGCTGTAGCATAACCTCAGCCAGTTATACCAGCCATAACTTCAATGGCTTGGTCAATTGGTAATTCTGGTAATTCTTTAAACCTTAAATAGCCCAGGAGTTAACCGACTCTACATAGCTATTCAAGCCTTAAGGTCTGCAAAGGCACATATATTCAGTGTCTTCTCCTGTGTACCTGCTAGGCTGTTTAACACAGTTCTTCAGGATTGTATCTGGCTGCCATTCTCTCAGCTTTTAGAAGATCACCCAAGATGTTTCTAATGGTTAGCCCCATGTTTATGTTAGTTTAAAATTATGCTTTAAGAGTTTATTTTGTAGTCTGTATTTTAATTAATGTTAATCTTCTGGGATACTTGGCTGGGGAGACAGGCAGGATATAAATCAAATAAAGAAATAGTAATCATGAAAAAACTGGAGTATGCCTGGCTGAAGAAGGGGGGGTGTAGTATTTAGTATTCTGAGCTTGAATAAAGGAGACATTTATTCAAATTGTCATCCAGCCACAAAACTTTCTGGATGACTATGCACTAGTCTGGACATTTCAGTCTAACCTACTCCATAGAGCCGTTGCAAGTTTGCAGGAAACGGACTTAGGTGTGCCACCTTGAATTCCTTTGACTATTTTTTTAAAAAAATCTTTGTTATTGGAGGATTCTACTGAAATCACAGTTAGCTGCCTCCTAAACTTTCTAATTTGCGAGATTTTGAAAGAGGATCAAATTCAACTTTACCCACTGCCAGAATGCATTCATTCTATGCATTAAGGCTGGACCACTGGATACATGTCTTGGACTGTGCAGGGCAGAGGGTTCACAGTATTGAAAACATAGATGCTAATATCATAATGTCCTTATATAAATCAATGGTGTGACTGCATCTGGAATATTGTGTGCTGTGTTGGTTTGTGCACCTCAAAAAGGATAGAGCAGAGCAAGAGAGGTTTCAGAGGAGGGCAACTAAGATGATCAAGAGGCTGGAGCAGCTTCCCTATGAGGAAGGATTGTGACATTTGAGGCTTTTTAGTCTAGAAAGGAGGAGAATGAGAGGGGACATTATTGGGGTATACCAAGTTATGCATGGAGTGGATAAACTGGACAAGGAGAAGCTATTTTCCCCTTCCCAAAATACTAGAACCAGAGTTCACTTAAAGGAATCGGATCCTGGAAGAATCAGGACAGACAAAAGGAAATATTTTTTATGCAACGCATAATTAAACTTTGGAATTTCTTGCCATGAGATGTGGTGCTGCCTACTTACTTGTCTGGCTTGGAAAGAAAGAAAGAAAGAAAGAAAGAAAGAAAGAAAGAAAGAAAGAAAGAAAGAAAGAAAGAAAGAAAGAAAGAGTGAGGGAGGGAGGGAGGGAGGGAGGGAGGAAGGAAAAGAAAAAAGAAAAAAGAAAAAAGAAAAGAAAAGAAAAGAAAAGAAAAGAAAAGAAAAGAAAAGAAAAGTTGGACCAATTCATGGAAGTCACGGGATCAACAGTCCTGATGGCCGTGTCTCTGCCTCTGAAGGCCATCTGCTAGGAGACTAGTGGGCTTCCTTGTCCAGTTGGTTGGCCTCTGTGAGAACAGACTGCTGGACTAGATGGGCCAAGAGTCTGATCCAACAGGCACTGCTTATGTTCTTCAATTCTAAAAAATCAGCTTAGAAAAGTAGCATAGATTCTTTCCTGCTCTTTTCTGAAGCTTTTAATCATTTCTCTATAGGCCTTCCTGAAAAAGACAGACGAGAAGAGAAGCTACCAACAAGCTACTGTAAAAGAAAAGGACACCGTGTGGGAGAGTCAGATTGACAGCTACAGTTTCCTGAGCAGGAAAGTCAACAACCACAAGTTTTCTAGCCCCAGTCTTGACAAGTGCAAAGCGAGGTGTCTGTATAGTCCTGGGAAAAGGGAAATACCAGTGGCTATAAGAAGGGGCTGCAGACTCATGTTAATAGAAGGCAATCAGTGGATTGGGTGGCTTTATTCTAGTAATTCATAAAAATACTTATAACCGTGCTGGGTCTAATGTCTGGATAACTTGTGCTCACTTCAAGCCAGGGAGCCTTAACACTGTTTATGTGCATGTGTTTGTACAATACAGGAGCATCTGCAGGTTGGTATCGAAATTGTCAAGATGGCAGACAGAATGTCATGATGCAGATTCCATCCCTGCACACACAAAAGGCATGGGGCATGCACCTCCCCCACCCCATGGGTCTTCTTGGGTGGTTTAGAGAGAGAAAGTATATGAGAAAAAAAGGAACACCCAGAAGGACTGAAATGTAGCAAGCTGAAAGAAGGCCCTCATTCTCTTAAACTCCAAAAGGGCAGATCCATAATTCTAAGGTCACCTAATTGTGCGCATAAGGATTCTGGTAAAGTCTCACAAGGGCAGCCAAGCTTGTGTCCTTGCTCATATTGGATATCTCCCCTCCCCCTTTCCTGAGCTTGATTTCCTTTAAGGTCTCCTACCTACCTCAAGAGCTGTTCTGAACTGCCCAGCTGCCATGGCATATTTCTTCTGTCTGTAGCAAGTGCTTGCATCTTTCAAGGATACCTGAAGCCACTTGTCCATCTGTGGCAGAAGACTCATGTTAGCTGTTCCTTGGCTATCTGTGCTTCCAGCCTCTGGGCACTTGGGTTGTGTGCAGCTGGAACTCTGAGATTCCAGGAACTCATAAGAAACGTTCTCTTCATCAGTGTAGATCAACTTCATTTCTACCTCTACAAGGCTCTTCAAGGGGATATGGGACAGCAACATTGTGGCAACTGGGTTCTCTGGTTCCAGCAGGCGCAGCTCTTTTCTCACCACTGGCTTCTCATCACTCTCTGTCTTACGTTTAAGGCCCAGTCTCTCTAAATCATTACATTGCTTTTCCTTGGCACTGCTGTTCCCTGTTTTTAGTTTCTCCATTACATTTTCTGCCATCTCTCCGCCCAAAGGGATTTTCACCTCTTGCAAGGCTTCTAGAGTATCATTCTGATGGTGGGCTGCTATTCTCAACTGCTGAACAACATACTCTTTTCGGCATGCTTCCTTCGTGATGTTCTCAAAGTGTGCGCTGTTTGCTGACTCCATGACTCACAATCCACACACGCAAATCCTGAGTAGGGAAAAGGAGGTGCAGAGATTTACCATTTGGAGTTCAGCAAACAAAACAGTGCGGAGGAAACATATTGTTCAATTTGCCCACAGATTTCAAAGGCAGCCAATCAGCCATAACAAAAAGCAGAAAAAGTTGCTTTGATTTCAGAATCATACAGTCTTTTGTATATCAGCAAATAAGTATAATGTCTCCAAAGCTTTATAAAATGTATCTTGACTTCTGCTTTTGCCCCTGATGGGATCTGCCAGGATTACATTTCCTCTTTGGAATTCCATTTATTTCTGTTCCACAGGTAGGCAGATGGTTGAGATGTGTGTGGTGCTGCTGTGTTAGTTTCAGAATGAGGAGACGTGGGCTCAAAGTAGCTGCAGTTGGGCAGCATATAAATTTAATAAATTATTTAATTAAGTTATTATGTGGCATATGTTGCTTGATTTGAGGCTTATCACCATCAGTTAGCCAAATCTAGTTGGCAGGACTGCAGCGAGGAATGAATGTGGCACTATAAAACTTGGCAAAAGGAGAGGCATATGAACTTAATATCTCTGGATCTTGAAATTGGAAGCCTATTTATCACCTTTAAGATTATTTATTACAAGTGGGAATGGAAGAGTGGGAGAATGATGCCAAGGTGGACAGTAAAGTCATTATGGTGTAGGCAGCAAAAATATTTTAGATTGTGTCTCACTTGATTTCCTGTGTTATACTATTCCCTGGACTGTAGAAGAAGTGAATTTAGAAAACTGATCTATAGCCATCAGACATGAGGGATGTGTATCAGTTCATTATGTCTTACCCACTGGATGGATGGATGGATGGATGGATGGATGGATGGATGGAAGGAAGGAAGGAAGGAAGGAAGGAAGGAAGGAAGGAAGGAAGGAAGGAAGGAAGGAGGGAGGGAAGATTATAAATGACATGGTATCTGGAACCCTTAAAACATTCTGTGGGTTCCTGCAGAAGACAAATATATACTTTCAGTTGAGTTCAACCTCGCTATGAGAGAACAGACAGGAAGGCCTGAGCAATGAATATAGGTTTTTGAGGACAAAGACTCCACAATAGGGGCCCATCTAGCTTCCATAGGGAGCAAATTCCACATACTGGGCTCTACTAGAGGCTGTGATACAATCAACAGAACATTCTTTCATTTATGTAAGCATCAGGCACATCCTACAGGGAAGCAGGTAATTCCTTATTCAGAATGGTCCCTGTTGGAGGGAAAATGCTTGTGCATGGGTAATAAGCATTGCTGAGTCCACGAATTAATCTTAAGTCCATGAATGATTGGTGATTAATGAAATAGACCTTATAACAGAAATGGAAAGGAAAGGAAATACATGATCAGGACGTGCACAGCCTGGCATTTAGACTAACTCTACATCCTACCAGGGGGAAAGTCAGAGAGTAAAAGCTCTCTGCCAGTATCCTTGAGAACAGAGGCAGAAGGACATGTCCCCATTTTTCTCCTTAGCATCATAAGTAGACTTCTTGACTGTTCTCCATGAAAGTGATTACATCCCACAAGCTGGTAAGGGAATCAGGCTATCAGGAGATTTTGTCTAGTTAATAGTTCCTGTTAATGAATCCTTAACCCATGACTCCAGACAAATTCTACATTAGCAGCCTAACTTCCAGTAGAGTCTCCTGTTTAGACTAATTTCAGTCCACCTGAGGGCACATGAGTGTCACCTTTTCCATGGATCCTATTGTTCATCTGATAGAGCTGTCCATGATAGAATGGAGTGCTTCCTTAACTGTGTTCAGGGATGTGTGAGATTTTGTCCATATATAACCATGCCTCCATTAATGATTTACACACTCGAAGTTGCAGATTGGTGCGTGCAGTTTATAAAGGCAAACAAATATGAACACCTTCTAAGGAACAACTAGTAGCAATTAAACAAACAAAGCTATTTTCCCCCTAGTTTTTTAAACCTACCCATTCTTTCTTTTGTGAAAAGTTTAGCATAAATTTGCATTGCTTGCCAGTGATGGGTTACTGAAAACATTAACTCTAGTTATAACCCCTCCCAGTTTTTTAAATTTTTTTTAAAAGAATGTTTCCTTTTTACCTAAAGAACATAATGCATCAGAAATGAAAGGCGGAGATGGCCAAACATCATTTACAGAAAGCATTATTTGCAAACAGCAATTTCTTTCAAATTGACTTTGTGTGTTTTGAAAAGTGCCTTTATTTGATGGATTCAATTGAGCTGTCTGATCTCTGTGTTTTTCCGATTATTCCCTTCCCTTCCCTTCCCTTCCCTTCCCTTCCCTTCCCTTCCCTTCCCTTCCCTTCCCTTCCCTTCCCTTCCCTTCCCTTCCCTTCCCTTCCCTTCCCTTCCCTTCCCTTCCCTTCCCTTCCCTTCCCCCTTTTTTCCGTTTTCCTTTCTTTGGTTAGATGGACAATGAAAGGTCAGAAAAAATGACAAACTCAATGGCACGTTCTTTCAGAATGAAAAGAGACATGCCTGAAAAGAGAAGCCATTTTAAATGGGGTGGAGAAAGAAAATCATGCTGTCATATTCCTGCCTGTTACCAGGACCTAATCTTAGCTCCAACATGTGCAATTCTTGAGGGGTGCTAAGGGGAGAAGGAACTTTCTAAGGAGAAAAATATAAAGCATTTCCAGACTCCAGGCTGCACGTGGCTCTGCGTTCTGCTGCTATTTTGTTCCACCTCACGTGTAGTTTTGTTTTCAGAGTATTTTCTATATCACTAAAGAGCAGGGTGATATTAAAACAGCTTCTGCAGCTCAGTCACGCTGACACTTCTGGCCTTATTGTAAAACTGGGTTAACAAGAATGACCCTGTTTCAGTCATTGTCATTTGACCCTTCTTATTTTTAAGTTACTCTTTAAAAAATGCTTTTCTTACTTAAAATGATGTGCCACATGCTTCTTGAGGCTGGCAGCAAGATTAGATGACTTGTACTGTGGGGAATATTATTTCTGAGAGTCCCTTACAAAAAAACAAAAAAAAACCAAAAAAAACCCTCTTTCAAAATATTCCTTTTTGGGGTGGGGAAGAGAGAAAGTCTGGGGGAAACCTCCCAGAAAAAAAAAATGCTTTCCCATATTTTAATGACAGTTTTTTTGATGCCTGGACTTCTTTATCCATATCTTTTATCTTCAAAGTTGGGTAGACACATGGATGATACTGCAGGCAATTCAAAATGGTTGTGATAAAAATATATTGCCACTTTTCATTATTAGCTATCAGAACTAAATCTATTATCTTTTTTTTTTCAGGGAAAAAAATTCAAGCAGAATTCAAGAGGAATCTATTATAGCAGCAATGGGCAAATAATTCAGGATGCTTATTAAGGTCCATCTCTATATATTAGTTGACTCAAATAGGGCAACCAACATTGCATATATTTGAATATTTATTTTGGGAAGATACATAGGAATAAAAGTATATTGAGGAAATTGTATATTTGAGAAAATTGCATTCAGAGTGTACAGTAGAGTACTTATAAGCCAAAATTCATTTATTCAGACAGCTCTATAAATGCCCAACCAGGAAAGATGTCTATAAAATGTATTAATACTGGGGATTTTGATTTTAAAAAATTGGCAGAAAATGTAACAGAATGCACTAATTGTTCAGTAATACCACATAGATGTAAGCCAGAGCTAGAGTGATCATTTACACTCTATCAAACATTCACTGTCTGTTTCTTTGTGAAAAGCCAAGTTTTCAAGCAGCTGTTGCTCTACCTTGAAAAAATTGATCTCTACTGCATTGCCAGAACTGCTTTGTTCTGTTTACTCTGAAACTACTGCCGATCAACTGAATTGGATTATTGATTTTTATTTTAGTTTATTTCTTTCACTGGGGGAGAAATCTTATAATGGAACTGTTGCCCAACGGCCTCTCCATAGTGAATGTTTTTCCCTGAAGCCCCTGGCCTGATCCAACTCATTTTCTAACCTGATCTTTCTTTTGCCAGCTTCTCCTCCCATGCCAAATTTGGTCCTGTTCGCTTTAATTTTTGTAGAGATATTCTACTGATGGCTAGACAGACAGAGTCTTAAGCATCTCTGCACAATTTCTTTCCAACCTTCCTTTGGATTGGAAAGAATAGCAAAGCAGATTCTGTGCTTGGAATCATTAGGGAGGGAATTGAAAGTAGAACTGCTGATATAGTGATGTGGAGTCCTTGGGGTTCTCTGAGCTTGGTTGTTTTCTTGCAAACGTTTCGTTACCCGGCTAGGTAACATCTTCAGTGCTAGAATGGGAATGGGGTTTGCTCTCTGTTTATATACTGTGGCATCCCCTGCCAGTGTTGGTGTTGGTGGGGGTTTTGTTTTCTTTTGTTTTTTTTTCTCCAGTAGTTCCTTGATTAGGGTATTGTTTACTGCTTGATATAGCGAAGTTTTTATGTAAATCTAGGGTGGAAACCACTATTGGAGTGTTTTTTGGCCACTACACCATAAGAAGGTTATTATAAGTTTATTATAAAATTGTAAAAGGGAGAAAATGGCAACAAGGCTTGAGCTGTCCCTCTCATAGGAAAGTCTATAGCATTTGGGGCTCTTCAAGTTAGAATGAACGAAGGTGAGTGGAGACAAGATAGAGGTGTATAAAATCATGCATGACATACATAATGAGGAGAGAAAGCTCCCCCACCCTCAAAATGTTAGAACTCAAGGTCATCTTTTAAAATAATAGGCATGGAAATTCAGGGCAGATAGAAAGTTTTTTGGTTTTTTTTTTTTAACAGGATATAGTTAAACTGTGAAATTTGCTGCCAGCAGTTGTGATAGATGGTTTTCAAAGGGTCTGGACAGGTTTATGGAAGATCAGGCTATCAGTGGCTGCTAACAGTGATGTCATTTTGGTTCCTGATTGCTGGACGGTGACAGCAAAAGGGGGCTACTGTTCTCCTGTCTGTACTTACAAGATTCCCAAGTACATCTGGATGGCTACAGTGTGATGCAGAATGCTAGAACAGATAAGTCTATGACCTGGTCTCATAGAACTCTTCTGATATTCCTATAAATCAGTAAGTCTGTCTGAGAGATAATCATAGGGAAGGTTTCTGTTCCATACAATGCTCCATTTATTGGCATAAAGATAGAGATTCATAATACAAGTGCACTTATTTTTACTGAGAGCTTTTGGGCCCCACTCTTCAGGTAGAAAGGTTTCCCATAGGACCTGCAGATCAATGAAAGTGAAGCAGCCTGAAACATCATGGCATAAATGGGGAAAAAAAGATATGGGTTTGGGAAAGGAAAACAATGAATCTTAAGAATGAAATAATTCATATTAATTTTTGGTTCTTAAGATTCATTGCATAATATTATATCAGACATCAGCCAAGTATATTTCATGGCAGTAATTCTCCATAGTCTTGGACTGACATCTGAATTACAGATGGATGATTGACACTATTGTCTTTCACTATATTTTAACATGTGTATTTTGTGGAGGGAAATTTATTGAAACAATCTGCATTTTGATGTAATTCTTTTTTAAAACGAGAAACTGATACAGAGTTTAAATTCTCTTCCTCTTAATGTGCATTGTTTGTTTGCTTATTTATTCTGAGTGTTTTAAGCTGCTTCAGTCATAAGATTCTAGACAGTGTATAGCAATACAATATCACTAAAACCAAACTAATACAATCACAGTAGCTTTCACAAACATTATCAGTGAAACATGAAAAACACAAATAAATAATCCACTATCGTAACATTCCATATTATAATATCTCGTCAACAATGTGACTGTTCATTTACTATCAGTGCACATGTGAAAAATTGGTAAAGCAAAATTTATCTTTGGGAAATTCATGCTGATTTTCTTTAAGCAAGGATTGGTCCTTTAAGTGCCTATTTATTTTTTCTTTGACTATGATTTCTACTGATTTCCTTGGAACAGACATTCAGTTAAACCATCTGTAATGTCTGGGTCTTCCTGGCCACCTTTTTAAAAATTGGTATTGTAGAAAATCAGGGGACCTTCTAGTCCTATGGCACTGAGCCTGATTTGAGTGACAAATTACATATTTTTGCTAAGAGGTCAGCAATTCTACATTTAAATTCTTTGAGTACTCTCAAGGTGGGTGACATCAGGACCCAATGGTTTGTTATAGTGTAGTATCTCATAATGTCCTAGAATTTCTTCTTATCTCAATATGTTCTACTTGTTCCAGTTCTTTCCTGGGAAGTCAGTACAGACTCAGGGATCTGCCTCTAGTCTCTGTAGTAAATGCAGATGCAAAGAATTCATTCAATTTTACCATCCTTACAGTTCCTGTAACAGAAACCTCTAATCATGCAAATTTCTAAAGATTCCCATTCTCTAGAAGAACACAATTGATCCATAGGCTAATCCCTTCTACTTCTACAAAGGCAAGCCTATGAGTGACAGTAGGCTAAATTGCTGAGCAAAACAACTGTCCTTGGTTTGAGGTTAAATAGCAAGGGCAGAGTTTGCTGGAGGCTTTTGTTCTTTGTAGCAGCATCTGACCACAAGGAAGAAAAGGAAGGGAATTTTGCTCACTCAAGGTTGTGGAGTGACATCTTCCAGAGCCAGGAAGAAATCCAGAATTCTAAATTCAATGAGTAATGAGGAAGAAAATAGCATTAGTGTTTGATGTTATTTGTATTGCTCAAGATTTACCCAATATCTTTTAAAAAGATCAAATGCCCCCACCTATTGGTTCTTTGTTCACACTTCCTATTTGAATCCTAATACTTTTCTCTAGTCTCCCATCCATGTTTTCTTTGCTATTGTGTGTTCCCAATGAACCAATTTGAAAAGACATTTTTGATGCCAATTTAGGTCTTGGGGGATCGTAACATTCCTGGTCTTCTCTGAACTGACTATCAGTGACCACCAGCTACTGGGCTTAAGCTGCCCTTGAGTTTTTCAATTAGTGGAAAAGAAAAGGGGAATAACTTGGCCCTGCTCCTGGTTGCAGAAAGGAGGAGAAGGTAGTGGCAATGAATACCATCTAAAGGCAATAAATGGTGCAACAGCCCAGGTTGCCTTATTTGGGTGGGGCAAACTAGTATTTAGACTGAGCCTTACAATCCTTTTGAGCATCCATTACTAATTGAGCATCCATTGAGCATCCATTTCTGTGGTTTTAAATAACCTCCAGACATTGTGAAGAGATTTGGCCTTCTTGATGTTTGTTTTCAGTTTTCCCTTTTGTAGGCAAATGACACCATATTGAACCCTTTGGCAGTTTTGTATTTGCATGCATTTATGTGAAATAATTTTACTAATGGATTAGTTTTAGACTCTTTCTTAAAACTGAGAGGATATTCCATGTATGCTGAAAGTGGTGGAGAGCATCAACAGATCTTTGCTTCCAGAAAGCTCAGTTTCTCCAAAAAAAAAGACATATAATTTCAGCAGGAATCAAAACCCAACTCTTGTGAGGTTCATTGCTTGTAAAGAGAAAAGGAACAGACAGGCTATGCATCACCCTCCCCAATACTTCTACACTCACCCAACAGTATTAAGCCATTTTCTGACAGGTTAGCTGTACAGAATGCCAGGGTGTTGTTCACAATGCAATTTATCTGGAAGCTTCTGCTCAGGTGATCCATGAAGCCAGCATTGGAATTATTCTGCTTGGCCTCCACTGCCTAATAGGAATCTGAGTGATAACCAGTAGGAGGGCAATGAAGCATTCATGCATTGGAAATCTTCTGATGCACACCCCGATCCTGGAATTTCCCAGAGGCATGAAACAGAAGAGTATAAGTCCCCCCACCAACTTTCAAAACTCATCTTCAAGTTATCATCTTCAAGCTATCTGGGAGCAAGTAGCAGCTACCTAGGCTGTAAGGGGGAGTGTGGTGTGGTGTTATCTCTTTTATTTCCCAACATTCTGTTGTACTCTAGTATGACCACTAAAGAGAACTAATAAAATTTGAGAGATATTAGATAGATGGTAGATGTAGACTTGGACTTTGAACTTTGACTTGCAAGGTTGTTTGTCAGGACAAAACCTATGTGCAGGTGTTGTATGCACATGTGAAATAATTCCTGCATAAAACCATGAGATTTTGGTCTATGAATAATAACCTGTTTATTTCTGGAATGTTCTGTCCCACTGTCCAGAATGGGCTTATCAGGGTGTTCCAAGGGTGGTCCATCCACTTCCAGAAGTCTATCTTCTTGGAACAAGAAGTAGTTAACATGTCCTGGATGCTGTGTCTTCCAACTTTCTGTTTTGGAAAACATACTTTCAGAAATGGATGAATCATTCCAGAACTTATGGATTGGCCCCTTCCAAGTTAAAATGGAACATTCTAAGGAACACTGGAACATCCTGGAAACACCCCATGCTATTTTGCACATAACTACTTCTGAGGGAATTAGCACCTAGTGACCTTGACTGATCTTGAAAAGCTAAGCTAGCTAAACCTGTTTAATGTATGGATGGGAAACCACCAGGAAACTCAGAGCTGTAGACTATACTGGGAAGGTAAAAATGAATCCAAGAAGAAAATATAGTCTATGTTGCCAGTAAAAATGACATGGATGTGCCTATGTAGTCACTGAAGCTGAGTTCATCTTGAGGGAGTTTTAACATTTACCTTATTTCTGATGATTGTGTGTAACTCAAGGCCAGGAAATAACTATGTTTTGTAAACTAATATATTAAAACATATAAAACCACTATCTATCCTTCAGATTGATCTCAACACACACACACACACGTACATGTACGTGTTGGAAAATGGCAAAATGCCCAGATAGACCAATGGACTTTGCATTTAAAACAAAGTATTACCAAAAAAGAAAGAAAGACATTCTTTGTGATCCTGTGCACCCAAGACTAAAACTGAAAACTGATTTTTTTAACATGATATATTGTTTGCTACAGCAAGTCACCATGTTAGAGGAAAAAGGAAATCATTTATGGAGTCTAAGTCTTATCAGAGCCAGTTTGGTGTAGTGGTTAAGGCACCAGACAAGAAGAAGCTGAGAGTTCTAGTCCCACGTTAGGCACAAAGCCAGCTGGGTGACCTTGGGCCAGTCACTCTCAGCCCTAGGAAGGAGGTAATTGCAAGCCACTTCTGAAATCTTGCCAAGAAAACTGCAGGGACTTGTCCAGGCAGTCACCTGGGGTCATCACTGACTGGAAGGCACAGAAAACAAACAAACATCTTATCAACCACTAATGATAGCTGAATGTAATATCCACTAAACAAAAGACAAAAATAGGAAGCAGATCTCCAGTATTATTGTTTTATAAAAGCAGCCAGACTGATCTTAGTTTCTGCTGGTTTTTTTAAAGGATTAGAAAGACTTTTGGTCAGTTTCAGCAGGGCTAATTTTATAAGTATGCACACACCATGGGCAATGACACCTCTATCAACTCACCTTCAATTTTCTGAAAAAGAGACTGTTTGTCTCCAGCCACAGATGGTCGCTTAAGTATTCCTTCTCCTTAGCCCTTCCCCTTCTTCCATGTCCTACAGACAGCTGGAAGGATGCCAGCACTGTCACAGACTGATGCTGCTGCATTATCCCATGATTTTGCAACCTTTAAGTTAGCATGCAAGAATGCTTCATTTTATGACCTTCCTCCAAAAAATTCCACAAGGCTGAAAGGGCACAGAATGTTGTCATCAGAATTTCAATTCACAGCAAGGTGACTCAAACTCCTGTGTCTGTAGTCTCTGCGTGACATCTCAGCTACCCTTCTGAAGGACTATGGAATCAATGTTCTCCTTGCAAAAGATCTCCAAGAAGTTCTCTTGAAGTCTATTGCTTTATCCTGCACCTTTGTAGAATCTGTATCCAGTGCAGCTTTGGTTTTGGGTGGTGAGCTACACCAGATCACACAATGTGGAATTTGGTAGAACTACCAACAGGATGAGAACAACATTTGTGTTTTACTTATAAGGAAAACCAACAATACTGCACGTTAGTAACAAGAGCAGTTGATTTATACTGAGCTGTAACATTGCTCCATCTAGCTGTAACTCTCCTGGATTTCAGGTAGATGTCTTTCTGCATTCAAAACCTCTGACATGTCTTTTAATGAGAACTCTCCTTAAATTCATCATTATCAATAAAAGAACTTTTGGTTGATTAATTTCTGCCTTCTAAACAATTAATAGGGCAATTGATTTACTACCTTGGGAATGCTCTAGCATGGGAGGTTCCCCCCCCCCCCAAATCTAACATTCTTATGGCTTATGCAAGCAGGACAAAGTGAAGATGCTGCAATGTTTCTGGATTCTTTTCTCTCCTTCTCCTTCTCCTTCTCCTTCTCCTTCTCCTTCTCCTTCTCCTTCTCCTTCTCCTTCTCCTCCTCCTCTTCCTCCTCCTCCTCCTCCAGAATTGTGTATCTTATTTATTCCAGGATATCTAATTTTTTCCTAGTCTGGGTGGATGTGTTGACAGAGAACTGCAATGACTTAAAAACCCAGGGATACACATCACTTCCCAGCATTTCAAATTTATTTTACATCACCCATTATGCTCCTTTTTCAGTATATTCATTGTTTCCACTGTGAAGAAGAGCTGGAGCTGGATCCTGGTAAACGTGATCGAAGCTGACATCTGATGCTAAATTCCCCACCCAAGGGTCCATGTCTCTCTATCTCTCTGGAAGAGGAAAGCCAACAAATCTTATGGCCTTCAGGAAGCCTATTCCAGGCACTGTAAGTTCTTAGCCATCATAGCCCCCACTGATTAAATTGAATCAATTTGCATGTTCCCCCAAAGCCATCCACTGTTTTTGACTGGCATTCTGCTTTACATTAACAGGTGTTCTGTTTATTTAAATGTGTAAACATTTTAAACTGGCACGGTCTGCTCACTCTATCGTTTCATTTTGTACAGATGAGCTCTGAAATAAAATGACTCTCCTCTATAATTTTCCAGTACCATGGACAGAGAAGCCATTGCCTTTACGGCATTAAAATCCTAAAGACTGTGCCGTTTCCTAGCTCGTCAGTCCATACAAAAATGCATGAGTGTTTAATTCAGGGAAAGAGCATAATTCATCCCTTAATTCAAGAAAATTCTGCTCTTCTAATTCAAGATGAAACCATGGGAAAAGATTTTGTAATACAATTGGGGCAAAATGATTGGGCTTTTCCCTCCCTCTAAGCAAGATGACAATGAGTAGCAATATTTAAAAATTTGTTGCTGTATTAGTATTAAATTTAATCAGAAGGAAAAAAATCACACTTTTCCCTATTTCTCCATATCAGACCAGCAAACTGTGGCTTTGTTAATTAGATATGTTACATATTATTAAATTAGCTGGGAGAAAATAAAGGAAATATGGAGTTGAAAATCAAAGCTCTAAGCAGAGGGGAAAAATAGGGAAAGTTTATTTCCATAGGAATTGCTTTGCAATTATTTTTATTTCCCTGTCCTTTCCCAGGATTGACTTGGCCTCTACTGATAACTGATGGTCAACACAATGGGCAGTATGTCTATAGCCTTGAGCATCTCTTATTGGATGCTTACTTCCACCTTTGCAAGCACGTAAACAATGTACATCTGCACCACATGGGTCTCATCTATAGCTAGCTCCTGAAATCATCTCTGGATCATTCAAACAGATTTTAGACAAAAGTCATGGCCTAGCAATTAAAAGAGAAACATTATTGGCATGTTATAAACAAGGCAGTGATATTGATAGGCCCTATTGGATCATGCCTGTTTGACCCACCAAGTTAAATGGACTCCTGCCTGATATTTGATAAATGACCCACCTCATTGTTTGCTCTTGGTGCATGGTTGAGATTTTGCTATTGGATTGTCAGCCCCTGAATTGGTTACAACATGTAGCAGGTGGTTGGTGTTGCAAGGTAATAGGTCACAAATTATCACTATGTACATTATGAGCCAGATCCATAAAAGTAGCTGGTTGGAAGCAGACAGTCTCTCTCACACATAATTGGGGATTTGCAGAAGCACTGTGTGCACACAGAGAGAGAGGCAAATGTCAAACATCAACAGGAGCCTGATCCCTGGATCACCTTTCCAATGATTCTTCTCTTAAAGTTTAGGGCAGTGTTTCTCAACCTTGGCAATTTGAAGACGTGTGGACTTCAAGTTGCCAAGGTTGAGAAATACTGGTTTAGAGGAGTGCAGCATGTGTGTGGATGTTTAATGTTACATGATATTTTAATCCTGCCCTTTCTCTAAGGAGCTTAAAGCAGTGTCCAATGTATTCTCATCTCCATTTTAGTCACCCTATAACCCTGGCTAGGTTGAAAAAATATGAGTGGTTAAGCTTCCAAACACGCCTTGTGCACAAATGGAAGAGCCAAACCTGAAATTGCCTGGATAGTTCAGAACTCTAAAGCCACACCAGATCAACATTGTATGTATGTATGTATGCATGTATGTATGTATTTTTGCCTTCAAATGTTGCTTCAGTACCTTGTGTTTGTTTATTCTTCGATAGTGTGCCCTGTGGAACCCACCGTCCCTCCAGAAAAAAAGAATGTCCGATTTCTGATGGCACTGTTGTTTTTTATGAATATTTTAGGCTGTTAAGGGGACTTTTGGCCAAAGAACTAGGATGTATTTCAGTTCAATGACAGCCTTCATCCTTGCCAAAGTAATCTGTCAGCACTGACTCACCATGCAGGACTGACAGTCCCAGGGTGGGCACCAGAGCTCTTGGATGCCTTATTCTTCCTCTGTCTCTTGAAATACAACTGGAACAGACTTTTCATGCTGCGCTTCTGAAGCCAGAGAATGTTTGCAATGGTTTTGAAATGAAACATTCCACCAGCAACTGCCTACATTCCTGGAGCACAGAAGGGAAAGCAGATTTGAATGCTTGGGTGGTTCATGCCATGTGTCACAAGAAGTGCTGTTTTTACGTGGTAGCTGGAAGGTGCAGTTCTTTCAGCACGTGATGTGAAAGATACTTGCAATCCCCAAAATTAGCCATCCCCAGCCTAAGGCTTTGTAGATGTGCTGCGGCTAAGTTCCAAGAAATCCTGGTCAGTCTAGTTGGGACCTTGGGAATGCATCAGAACTGGAAGTGGGCATGTCTAGTGATGTGATGATGTCACCAATGGGCCAGGATGCACATTTACAGCTGGAACCCTTAGAGGACTAAGGGTGTGTGTGCGTGTTATATATTCAAAGTAGATGCATTAAACTTTCTAAGCTAATTTTGTATTATTATGGTTGATTGCGCAGTCAGCCATATGGTTAAACTGGATTTGGCATTTTTGTCCACCTATCAAGTCCTTTCCAAGGATCTGGGATAGGTAGATATTGTTGTTTAATAATATTAAAGGTATTGTCTCAGGATGTAAGCTGTTCCAAGTAAAGCTGCCTTTTGCAATTGAGTGATGGTGATGATGATGATGATATTATTATTATTATTATTATTATTATTATTATTATTATTATTATTTTAAATGCATTGGCTGCCCAGCTGGGCAGTGTATAAAGCTAGAAAAAACATTAAAAGAGCTAAAAACAGACAGACAGCCCAGACTAAAATAATCTGATAAACAACAAAATAAAACAGGGTCCATTAAACAAATACCAAACATCAAGCCCAGGCCTGGACCAAAGCTAGGTTTTCAAAGCTTTCCAGAGCCCTAGGAGAGAGGGTGCCATCCTTATCTCTGGGGGGATGCCATTCCATGTATCATTTTATCATCTTTGCTTCAAAAGAAACCCCCCCCCCAAGCATCACCAGGGTTTGGGTGGTCAGCATTGGCAGTATACTTGGGGTGCTCATAGGGATGGGTGCAAATGGATTGTTTTCAGCCTTCAAGCCACACATTGTCCATTTCTGGTTTAAGGTGTAATAAATGTTTGGCTTGTCTCTTACCATTTCAGTTCATGTATGTGGGTGATGTGAGTATTCTAATCCATAGGGGTGCAGGAGAATATGCTACCTTCTTCATCTGCCTTCCTCCTATTATAGGACTCGTTCTCCGTCCTTGTTATCTTTCTAACCCCATGGAATGTTGGAAAGAAATTATAGTCAAGGGACTCAAGACCTGGTCTATCTCTCAACCAGCAGGATAACTCCATGAAAATGGAATGGAAGAGAACCACATTTGAGGCAGGAGGAGAAGCTGGCAAAGAAAGATTGAGTGTGAAAATAGGCTGCATCAGGCTAGGGCTGCAGAGAAAAAAAAATCTAAAATAAATTTCCCTTTCTCATGGGAGAAAGGTAAGCAGTGCCACAGGAGGCTGGTGATTGCCCTGTTTAAGCCCCTCCCTCCTGGCCACATGACTGAGCCCCTTGCATATGCAGCCTGTTCATGCTTCCCAGAGCACGCATACACACAAGGCAACATGAGGAGAGAACATACTAATATGTGATATGTTCTTTTGTTATGCAGAAGAAAATACAGATGCCTTTAATAACCATTGATGGTAAAGGCACTGGAAAGAATTTCAGAAGCCTGCTCTGAGTGCCTTCTCTGCCTTGTTACAGCTTTCCAACACAGAATTACTTTTTTTTTTTACTGCTTTTGCTTTCTTTGACTTTGATCGCTTTGCTACTATGCAGGAATTTATTATCAGGTTCAAGGGTGTCCATAAGGTGTGGTCAAAAACGTTGAGATGGTGGCCATGCTGGTATGACCAAAACTCCCCTTATTTTTTAAGTGCATTACAATAAAAAACACGTGCTACTTTTCGTGGACTATTGTGGCCACTGTATTGACTTTTTTTGACTATACCCTGTGAACACTCCAATCAGGTTTATAAAAGACCAACTGGATTCAGGAGGTATTTGGGCTTTCAACCAGACAGGCTTTCCCCCCATTTTTAAATAAATTACTTTTAATATTACCTAAACATTAATGTATCCAAGAGAGATCCAGTGTGGCATAAAATGATTAAGGTGCCAAGCTAGAAAGCAGGAGACGGTGAGTTCTAGTCCCGCCTTAGGCACGAAAGCCAGCTGGGTGACCTTGGGCCAGTCACTCTCTCTCAGTCCTAGGAAGAAGCAGGCAATGGCAAACCGCTTCTGGAATCTTGCCAGGGATTAGTTGCCAGGAGTCAAAAACTGACTCAAAAGCACAGATACACACAATGTATCCAAGAGATCCTGTTTGCACACCATAAGTGTTTTATATAAGTTTTTCCAGCACAAACTGGAACTCTATTGAGATCCATTTGGAGTTTCCTGACTTCCAGGGAAGAAAAACAAAGACCCAGTTTGGTCTAGTGATGAAGGCACCAGGCTAGAAACCAGGAGACCTTGAGTTCTACTCCCGCCTTAGGCATGAAAACCAGCTGGGTGACTTTGGGCCAGTCCCTCTCTCTCAGCCCAACTCACCTCACAGGGTGGTTGTTGTGGGGAAAACAGGAGGAGGAAGGAGTATTAGGTATGTTTGCTGCCTTGAGTTATTGATAAAAATAATAAAGGCGGGGTAAAAAGATCTGAAAAAGAAAAGTGGTGAAGTGAAGACTGGCTTTACCGCGAGTGGAGCTGACAACTGCAGCAGAATGAAGAGCCAGTGAATGGACCAGCTCTTCATGATTCCTCTCTGGTCTCTAGCAGGTTTTTTTTTAGATTTTTTTATCCCGCCTTTTTCTTTACTATATTCTTATTTTCTGTTTTAAATTTTCTTTCCCTTTTTCCCTTCTTTTTCCCTTTTTATTTTTTATTTTTATTTTTCAGCGTTTGTACTAGTTTTTAACTTTTTAATTGTAATGTTTAATATAATTACTATATGTATAAAAAGAGAGAGATCCAACTGTAGTTTCCAAACAAATCTCTCCTTTCTTCATAGATTTGTCATTCTACCACCCGCATAAGGGAGTTGCAATGCTTTTGTTTCTGCTTCACAATTTGAGAAGAGAATTGTTTTGCTACTGAGAACTTTAAGGTGTGCATCGTTCTTAGAAACAGGACATGAAAGGGATACTTTGAAATAGGGGATCCTGGCTATTTATAATTTAGATGCTGCCTGACTCCTAGAGATTCTGGGTGGTTTACAAAATGTTTTTTTAAAAAAATTAAAACAAGAAATGACATAAAACCAAAAAGAGGAAGGATGACAAAGATAACAAACCCGGATGGGAACAAAGAAAAAGAAGAAGAGGGGGCTTTAATCATGCTTCCCAAAGACCTGGCCTTTCGCCCAGGTCTTCAGGGCCCTTCAAAGCATCAGCAGGGTGGGGGGCATTCAAATCTCAGGGGAACCTCATCTCAGAGGGCAGGTGCTGCAACAGAGAAGGCACGCTTCCGGGATCCCGATAGGTAGCACGGTTTAACTGAAATAACCTGGAGCGTGCCGACCCTGCCAGATCAGATTGGCTGGGCAGATACTATGAGAGAGACACCTACATATGCACTCCTGAAATGGAATGTAGTCGCACACTGCATCTGCACCTTCACTGATAAAAGAATGTTTGTATAAATGCTTTCAATAGGGAGAAATGCAATGGCGTATCCCATGTAAATGCATATTACAGGGAGGGCAACATATAATCAAAGCAGCGAGTACACAATGGCGTGCATATTTTAAAGAAATATGCAGGGAAATCTGAAGAAATGCTTCAGATTCTCCCCCCCCCACCCCCAGCCAGCTTCTGAACTGAGATGGCAGCAGGATGAAATTAATCTCCAAAATGCAAAACTGAGCAAAACCAAGATTTACCATCCCCACATGCCAGGGTAGACATAGCTTACCTATTGTACATCCATAAAGTCCCATGAAATGATATACTTGTCTTGTGGAAACTGTGTCAGCCTGACATTATTATTTCTCATGAATTGGAATTTATACAGTCATTGTAACCTTCTTCATTTCTTTTCCCTTCTGTACCACATCACTTTGTGTGGAATGCGTGCATTTATATCATCAAGAGAATATCACAAATGGAACTCCTATCATTACTGGGATATTGTAAATGGGCAGTGATGGAATTAATGAAGAGTTTCTCCCAGCACCAAGGGTTCCTTATTACCGAAGCATAATTCCTTATTACCCCTTCTTAACAGCTAGAGTCATCTGGTTCTTCATGAGGGAATGTCCACGTGTAACATCTCTACTGTCTGATTTTTTCCCTAATGTTGCTTTCTATTGCCTGTTTATGACAATAGCATCTGTATCTTTAAAAGTATGCCCTTAGGATGCCCCCAAATTTGTTTGAATTGAGTGTCCCTGGTGTGATTTAGTGTTTCTTTGACCCATGGTTTATACTTGCTAGCAAATGGGTATCGTTGAAACTGAAGCAAATGGCATTAGATTCTCCATCTGTATCTAAATGAACTAAGATATTATATTTTATATTTCCTGTTTTCTCCTCTCCCCGCTTCCGTCTTCATTTTTTTTTGGAAATGAAGGGGCAGCATCCATTGGCTTCAATTGAATGTTTGATATTTTTGAACTTGTTGATGGTTCTGTTTTAATCTTAGCCAACCTGCCCTGAATTAATCATTTGCCTATCTAGTGTCCCGGGCATGGGTAAATAAGTAGTATCCGCTTCCCATGTCTCCCAAAAGTTCTGTCAATGCTAAGAGGGATGTAGCTTCAATCTAGCTTTTGGGTAACCAACACCTTTTGGCCAGGACACTTGTCAGTAAGTGATTTACTGAATTTTTGCAAATGAAACAGCTCCTGGAAACACCCCTTTTATGTGCTCTGACTGAAACTGCAGTTTGAGCAGTACCTTCTAGGAAGAGTCACAAAGAGACCTGAATGATTGTAACTTATCCTCTGAGATTCATTCTCCACCAAGAGAAATCTGTCTTTGATACAGATTTATTGCAGCATTTTATCCTGGCTACCCACCCTGTTTGTACACTGTTGGAACGTGATATTTAGACTTTTAGTCTGACCCATCAGGGTTGAACTGATGACCTCATGAGTATGTGCTCGCATCAAGCATGCTCTGGTGTAGTCTTCAGTGACACTTCTATATTGTATGTTTACCAATTTTTCACCATATTTGCTGCACGGTCAGCATAGTGTAACTGCCAAATAAAAGTGGCAGCAGCAAACTCTGCAATCATTTACATATACAGAGTGGGAAATTGATGGTGGTGCTATGGAATTGGGAAAGATAAAGCAAAAACGAGCTCACCCCATGCTTTCCAGTGCACACATGCACACACACTCAGAATTGAGAAAAGCAGAGCAGAAGCACACATATACACAGCCATAAGACATTATTTTATTACATACAAGAAAATATAGTTGCCTCCCATGGCCATTGTTGGTAAAGGGGTTGGAAACAAATCTCTGCATGCTTTCTCTGCCTTGTTTCCATTGTATTTGATCAATTCATTTTTAAAAAGGGGGAATCTGGGAACAGTTATCCCACAACCCAACATGAAGGGGGTTACCACTCAAAGTAGGATTGACTATCTAGAATGATCAGTGAGCTCGAAGAAAATTTAATGGAAAGTTGAATGCTTTTCATTCATTGCAAACTAATCAATTAACATATTATCTGAAGTGAAATTTCAGCATTTGGGGTCTTCAGGAGTGGGTGGGGGACAATAAAAAAATTATAGTAAGGAAGAACAGAAGGGGCCTTAAAGAACAATCTGTTCCTGGCCTGTCAGTCTATTTGCATCATGAACCTACTATATTCATGTCATTTTTGGCAGGTCTAGGGTGTATTTCATGACACAAAGCAAAGTCACACACTAAAGTCTGCTTGCCTACTTGTTTTGTGTCTATGTGTTTGATAAAGGCATATTAAGAATGTGTTACTGTGACACAGGTGACGATTTGCCACTAGAGGGAGATATTGGTACAATAAACACACATCCCATTCTTCAAACACCAATGGGATTATGTTCACTCTTTTGCCCTGGTTTACTTGATTCCTCATTAGTTGAGTATTTGGGGCTTGGTAACTCGAAGCTGCAGTTGAGTGGGCTTGATAGGAAGCAAGATGTATCGGGTCATCTGGAAATTTGGATCCACCATAGCTCAGTCACATGAGTCCCTTCCATCCAATGGGAATCAATTGCCCTGAACCATACTGAGGTTGGTAGAAAATAGATGAAATGGAAGTTGTTTGACCGCCCCCTTCAAGCAGTTGCAAATTGGGATGTGCAGTTCTGATTTTTGCAGAGAGCTTTATGTTTGCCCCCGCTCAACCCAGCATGCCATGTGTTGTAGAACCTGAGAGTATTCAAATGAAGTAAATGAATGAATGCTTCATGCAGTAATTGAATCACACTGAAGGACAGCAGGGAAACATTCTGATAGCAGGAGAATATCCTTGAATGCTGATGTATCTGCTGACCATTTACACATTCAGTCTTCCATGGTTCCTATCAAGGAGGCATTGCAGATGGATGAAATAGGTTGCAAGAGGTATGGCTGGTCTTCATGAGTCCCTCCTCATGGCCTCCACACATGTTAACTGAATGTATGAGGTGATAGGGAATTTGAGCGTATATTACAACAACAGGAATGACTGTCCAAAATAAAAAGAGATGCAGATCCTTCCAACATACATCACTATATTGTTAAGTAAGTAAACAATCACATCTAATGCAATGAGGGCCACAAATTTAAATAGTCTTAAAGGAGAATGGGACAAATTCATGGGGGGTCATACTATCAGTGGCTGCTAGTTTTGATGGCTATTTAAAAACTTATGGAATTGCAAGCAAGAAATCTTAAAAACTAGCTGCTAGGAAGCAATACTGGAAAAGGTAATTTCCTACCTTTCCAGGCTTGTGAGGTCCTGAGTTCATCTGTCACACGTCTACTAGACTAGACGTTCTGATGCAGCAGGACTCACCTTATTTTCTAAAGCAATTAACAGAACCAGTCTTTGTTCCCCAACACGAGTGTTGAAGTTCAGTACCTTCATTTGACAGCAAAAAATATGAGTGCACCATTGGAAGACCAGAAAGATCAGGTTAGGGACAGATTATCATGGAGAAAATCTATCTGTGTGGTTGCTAAGAGTTGATAACAATGTGATGGCACATAATCAATCCATCAATCAATATGAACTCTTTGTGATTTGAGGTGGTGCGGCCTAAGTCATGTTTTTCTCATGTACACTTTGTGAGAATTAGGAGTTAATATCCTTCCTTCTTATACTTCTCCTGAACTTTCTGTTCTTATCTTGCTTAACATACTACTGTGACAGATTAGCATTTTGATGTACATGCTACTTTAGAAATAGTATTGTTTAAAAATAGCATTTCAATGGAAATAATATTTTAAGGGAAAAAAACTCCAAGTATTCCGATATTAGTTTTTCATGTAATCACATGTAATTATATAATTATCCCGAGCTTGTGCTGAAGTGCAACATGTGAAGGGACAAATTGCAGAGGAGATTTGCTTCCAAATCTGCTCTTAAAGCTTTGGCTGTATTCTGCATTTATTTATTTATTTATTTATTTATTTATTTATTTATTTTTACACATCACATTTATTTATTTAATTTATTTTATTTATACATCACATTTATTTATTTATTTTAACGCCGCATTTATTTATTTATTTTATTTATACGCCACATTTATTTATTTATTTATTTTATTTATGCGTCGCATTTATTTATTTATTTATTTTATTTATGCATCACATTTATTTATTTATTTATTTATTTTATTTATTTTATTTATACATCACATTTATATAGCCTCCCATCTCACACAAAGTGACTCTGGGAGGAATACAACCATTAAAATAAACAAGTGAATAAAAACAGGCATTATAAAAAGATAAAAAGTTATTATTAGTATAAAAACATTATCACACATTTTAAAAATAGATTTTAAAATATACAAACCCCATGGAGACAGCAGAATGTCAATTACAGTGGAGCCATGTAACAATGTTTCCGGTTCCCAAAGACTCCCACGCCTGATGATACAACCAGGTCTTGAGGGACTTCCTAAACAACAGCAGGGAAGGGGTGAGCCTAACTTCAGGGGGGAGAACGTTCCACAGGGATGGAGCCACGGCAGAGAAGGCCCACCTCCTGGGACCCACCAGATGCAAGTCCCTGGCTGATGGAACACGTAGCATAGTCCCTGCCAGATCTAATGGGATGGGCTGATATGATTGGGGAGAGGCAGTCCCTCAGATTAGCCAGCCCCATGGAGGGCTTTAAATGTCAAAACCAGCACCTTGAATTGGATCTGGAAGCAAACTGGCAGCCAATGTAACTTGTGAAGCAGAGGTGTAATGTGTGCTCTTCTAGGAGCATACATAACTGCCCATGCTGCCGCATTCTGCACCAGTTGAAGCTTCCGAATATTCTTCAAGGGCAGCCCCATGTAGAGCGCATTGCAGTAGTCCAATCTGGAGGTGACTAGGGCATGAGTGATTGTGAGCAGAGCCTCCTGATCCAGGAAAGGGTGCAATTGGTGCAGAATACAGAGTTATACGAAGGCCCTCCTAGCCACGACTGCCACCTGCTCTTCAAGCAGGAGTCATGAGTCTACGAGGACCCCCAAATTGTGCACTGGGTCTGTCTGGGGCAGCCCCACCCCATCCAGCACTAAAGATGGTATAATGTTAGAACTGGCAGGACCCTGAACCCAAAGCCACTCAATCTTGCCAGGGTTCAGATGAAGCTCACTGTTCCCCATCCAGACTCTCACAGTCTTCAGACACTGGGATAAGGTGTCCATAGCATCACTTACTTCGCCAGGGGTAGAGATGTATAGTTGGTATCATCAGCATATTGATGATACCTCACCCTGTGGTGATGGATGAGCTCACCCAGCGGCCTCATGTAAATATTAAATAGGAGGGGGGAGAGTACTGAACCCTGCAGCACCCGACATAACAGGGCCCAAGGGTGGGATCTCTCCTCCCTAACCACCCCCAACTGGAATTGGCCCTGGAGGAAGAAAGTGAACCAGTACAACACAGTGCCACCTACCCCCAATCCCCTGAGGCGATCCAGAAAGATACCGTGGTTGATGGTATCAAAAGCTGCTGAGAGTCAAGTAGGGCAAGAATGGATGCACAGCCTCCATCCCACCCATGCCAGAGTTCATCCAGAAATGTGACCAGTGCTGTTTCTGTCCCATACCCAGGTCTGAATCTGGACTATCCAGATAATCCACTTCATCCAAGGCCCTCTGAAGCTGTTGTTCATCCAACCACCTTACCCAAAAAAGGGAGATTAGATACTGGACGAAAGTTGTCCAGTATGGTGGGATCTAGCAATCCTCCTTCTTGAGGAGGAGGCACACCAGAGCTTCTCTGAGAGGCAATGGAACAATCCCCTCCCTCAAAGAAGAATTAACCACTGCTAGAGCCCACTCACACAACACCCCCTGGCCGCTTTCACAAGCCAGGAGGGGCATGGATCTAGGGAGCAGGTGGCTGAGCTCACAGCTTGAAGGACCCTGTCCACTTCCTCAGGTCCAACAGGTTCAAACCGTTCCCAGATAACCAGGCGAGACTCCACCTCAGGTATCTCCTCTGGACCCACAGAGAAACGAGTGCCCAACTGCAAACAAATCTGAGCAATTTTATTTGACAGATGCTGAGCAAATTCCTCTGCATGGCCCTGCAAAAGGTGTTCTGGGCCCCCTTTACCCAAGAGGGCCCATATCACCCAAAACAGGGCTGAAGGGTGGCAATCTGCGGATGCAATAAGGGCAGAGAAATATTGTTGCTTTGCCGCCCTTACTGCCACAAGGTAGCCCTTAATAGCAGCTCTAACCTGTGTCTGCTCAAGCTCGTCCTTGTTTGAGTGCCCGCGACACTCCAGACATCTCGTCTCTCAGCTCCTCCACAAACCATGGGGAATGACAGAATCCACGGAAGGAGAGAGGTCACATGGGTGCGATCCGATCCAAGGCCTCAACTGGTTGCCTCTTATTCCAAGTGGCAACCAATGCTTCAGATGGCCCATGCAGCAGACCAGCAGAAAGAACCCCCAGCTTCCTCTGAAACCCATCCAGGTCCATTAGTCAGCAGGGGCAGATCAATCTAATGGGTCCAGCCTCTCTGCAGTGGGTAGCGGTGCTAGAAAATCCCATGGAAATCAGGGCATGATCTGACCACCAAAAGCTCCCCCAATTTCAGAGCACATAGCCACTGCTCTGACAGGAACACCAAATCCAGAGTGTGACCACTGTCCTGTGTTGGGCTCTGGATGACCTGGGATAGGCCCATGGCCATCTTGGTGGCCATGAACTCCCAAGCCATCTCCAACCCCACTCCAAGAGCAGGCAGATTGAAATCCCCCAAGACCATAAATCTGGAAAGCTCCACTGCCAACCTTGAGATGGAGTCAAGGAGCTCAAGCAGTGAGGTTGCTATACAGCATACAGGCTGCTCCAACAGCAACAATCCCAACTTGGCTATTTGGCTACAAAACCCTCCGTATTTGAAAACCTGCCAATCATACAAAAATACACAAACACATTGAATAAGGCATATTTATAAACTCTGCTGTGACCTTTCGATTAAACAGATAGACACCACTAAGAGGGGACAGACTTGGAGGATATTGCAAATGGAGCTTTCAAACACGCTCATGGCCCTTTCTGCAAACCCCTCACATTTGCAGGTCTATGGCTAAATTCGTGAGGTTATCTTAGTTTGAGATATCACAGTCTCCACTCTGGGCAGGAAGGCAGGAAATCAGAATGTTTCATCTCTTTTTACAATGTATAGCCTGCCTCATGGTTCCAATGAGCCTTAAGGCAGTTCATCCAAACAAGATTAAAATAACAAACGACAATATAGCCATCTCATAAAGTTAGCAAAGCATATATCATAATCTAAATCAGAAACAAACTCAATAGCAATAAAATTCCTCCAGCATTTGCCTCAAGTATTGCTTAAAAACACAATCAAGGCTGCTGCCTAAAGACAGGCAGAGTGAACTTTTATAAGACATTCCAGAAGGGAAGCACAAGAATTGGTTTTATGGTGAGTCTTCCACAGCACACGGGCCACCCAAAGAAGTAGATGCTTGCTTGGGTTTTGTCTGCTTTTTTCTTGATATACCTTGTTTTCTTTTAATGCTTTTTTTGAAAGCTGCCCAGAGTTGTGATGGAGTCAGGTGGCCACAACAGGAAGGAAGGAAGGAAGGAAGGAAGGAAGGAAGGAAGGAAGGAAGGAAGGAAGGAAGGAAGGAAGGAAGGAAGGAAGGAAGGAAGGAATCAATCAATCAATCAATCAATCAATCAATCGTAGGAAAGAAACTAGTTATTTAGGTGTCTATGGAACAAATTGACCTAAGATGTGATAGTTTTCCTTTGTTGGAGACATTTAAAATGGAATTGAAAAAGCATAACAAGGATATTATAACAACATCTTGCATTTTACATCCTGCACTGAACAGGGATTGGATTGGTTGACCTCCATGCTTTTTCCAGCTCCATAATAGTATTATACTATGAATTGTGCTTAAAATCTACCAGACCATGTATCAGATTTCCCCTGCTTAAGATTGAACGAGAGCTCATCTCTGGTGGTTCTAGAGCTGTGCAGTACATTCTCTAGTAAGTATCCAGTTCTTCTTCCTATCCTTGACTTTTTTTCATTGGAGAGGGATTTTTTTAAAAAGATTTCCTCCAGAAAATATTGAATTCTTATTTTTATTATTCAAATCTTACTTTTCAATTTTGCAAATGACAATTCGAACATTTAGAGATTTGTTTAAAATGGGGCTTGACAACTAATTCTGAATCAGCTGAGCCCTCATACTTGCACACCCTGATTCAGCAAGAGTTTATCATTCAGTTTCCAGTTTAGAAATGCTGATATAGGACACCAATTAACAATACACAAATCAGAAACTTGCCTTAAAATATCAAAGAGGACTGATGGAATAGAGCAAAACTTATGAAACTGTAGAGTCTGTTGATTCAAATTGTGCTGTGGCTTGCTCTGGATCTAGATCCATTCACAGTGATAATCTTTCTTTATGATATTCTGAATCTTTAGAAATCAGCCATAACTATGTTACGTTCTCATGATCCCTATTCCTGGGATGGGATGGTTAAGAACCAAACTTCTTGTCAGGGATTGCTAACATTGTCAGAATGTATGCTTCATGCTACTTCACCATGGCTTATTAAATAAGTACATCAGGCCATAAATCATAGTTTACAAACAATCATTTATTTACTGATATCCATCTTTATTGCGTACGCTCTTCCTTCCAGTAATAAATCCAGAGAAACCACATCTTGTGGTGTTTTTGTGTTTTTTGTATTGTTCTTTGTTTTGAATTGTTTTAACAACTGCAAACTGGGAGTCATACAAATTTAAATCATGATGACATTTTAAAATGTTGTACAAAGTTTGTCTCTGTTTTAGAGATGGTGAAACAATGGCTCTCCAGATGTTATTGGAATAGAATTTCCATGCTGACTGAATTTGCAGTTCCCTTCTCCTCTCTCTTTGTTTCAGACCTAATTTAGGGATAAGCGCTTGATATTGTTGAATTACAGCTTCCTCCATCTTTCTCTACTAGCCATACTGGGTGGGCCTGTTAAAAGAACTACCTTTACTGCTAGTCTGGTGTAAATACAAAATCTTGGAAATTTGTGGTGTGTTAATTAAGGTGGAGCCTCTTTAAGTGATTTGGAATGCTTCTTCCCAAATTTCTTCCCACCTGGACCAAGTTGCCATTTGCGATGTAAGCTGCCAACTGCTTCATCCACTATCATTTATTGTTTATGTCTATTCTCCCTTCCATTTTTTCCCAGACTTTCCCCAATCTCTCTCCCTGTTCTGATTCTTTCTTTCTATCCATACACCAACAGACAGAATCCTGTCTTCCACAGTGCTTTTCGTAGCTGTCTTCTTCTCTAGCTCTGATATTATGAAAGAGCTTCAACATTTTGTTGTGTTTCATATTGTTCCAGACCTCTGTAGTATCTTATCTCTTTAATTAGTTACAACAACATAGATTTTGCTTATGGGTAGTAGATTTATGATAGCTTCAGTAATATCACTTTCCTTTTTATTATTCAGGTTCTTTAGAAGACACATTTCAGGGTCACTAGATCTCTCATACACTCTGATGTATTTAATTAATTACCTAATTATCTGTGTCCAGTTAATCCTGGAACAAACCCACCAAATATGAATGAAATTCAGTAATTTTACATTCCATCTTCAATATGCTATATTGCATGGCCTATCTAAGTGTAAATCCACTATGCATAGGTTTACAGATGTTGCTGATTTCCAAGACCTATACACCTTGGCCAGCATAGTCAAATGTTCAAATTCACTGACATCTGGAAGGCCATAAGTTGCTTGCCACTGGTGTAACCTACCAGTCTGGGGTGGGATGACCTAGAAACCATTGAATATTGTTTTTCATCTTGTGACCCCTAATCTTATATGTATACAGATTCCTGTCTATACATGTGTACTCAATCAACACATAAATACTATGATCATTGGTAGAACCACGAAAAAAGTTGGCAGATGGCTTGTTACAGATGTAGTGGGAATGTGAGTTTAAGAGGTGATCAAACTTCAGATTAAAACAAACAACTTTCATTTTAACACAGCCTTTTACAGAAAAGAAGGGTTAACATCCCACTCCGTCATCTTGGATTGATAGTCTAGGCCTTCTCAAAGACTGAGATGGGAATTATAGTTTGCCAGATAAGAACCTGGGAAGGCACTTAGGAAAGCTAAGATCGGACTAGAGATGTGTGAATCCTTAAAAGTTTGACTCATTCTATTCCCTGTCTTGTCATGGAAGTTTTCCATGTCATCCCCTCCCCGCTTTTTTTTTTTTTTTCTCACTAGGATTTCTGCATTATTATTAATTGGAAAAAAAAAAGTTCATTATACTGCTCGTATACCTCCTCATCCCCCCCAAAGCAAAACAATCTCTTCTAGTTCATTTGAAAATTTTGAAAGCCCAGCGTGTTGAATGTGACATGATCTTTCCCAGAAACACAGGAAGGAAAGGACGAAGCCTTCTTATAAATAGCCCAATGCTGCTGTTGATACACCAGGTTTTTAAAAATTCAAATAGAATAGATCCCTCAGGCAAATGTGTTGATTTTTTAAAAAATAAATCTAATCCCCCAGCCCCTCTGTGGATTTGGTGGAAGAGACTTGGGAAAGGATGAATGCTAGCCGGTGTAGGCTTTTGGCTAGTATATTTTCCAAGATGAGTTCTTCTGTTGCAAAACTATTACTCTCTTTCCTGAAAGAATTCTATATGCAATTATTTTATATACCTAAATGCAGCACAGAAAATTTGCTGTTCGAAGAAGAGACAGATGGGACATCAGGCTGGGTGTATGTACCTTTCTCTGGGTGTATGCATGTGTGTGTATGAGAGTGTTTTGGTTGTTCACAATCACTTGGAAACTCACAGCCAGCAGTGACTGCCTTCTCAATATTTTTTAATAGGAGTGCAGAGGATGCAATGGACCCTCTGCCTGAGTGGGGATGAATGCAGCCAAGCTGAGCAGAGAAATTCTGAATTTATTTATCTTTGCTACCAGCCCTGGTTTAATCTGTTTTTGAAATTCTTTCAAAGGCGAAGAGAATTTGGGTGGGATGCTTTTGCAGCTGGTGGTGTACAACATTTAAACATAAAAGACTTCTCAAAGACAATAAAGAATAAAACAAGAGAATGTAAAAGTGCAATTAAGTGCAAATAAGCAGAATGGTAACTGTTCTCACTCCCTACAAACCCGCCAGAACAGTTCAGTTTTCAACAGTTTCTTGAAGGCCAACACTGAGGGTGCCAGACTAGCTTCCCAGAAGAAGCCATTCCGCAATGTGGGGCTGTAGTTGAAAAGCATCCCAGGTGGGGCCCCAAACCCATCCCTTCAGAGATCTGTGAATCACCAAAAGACCTTGGTGGGATGTAGGCACTGAATGGGTTGGACAGGCCACCTCAATGTGGCCAAGTAGCCCTATAAATACTTAGGTGCCAAGTCATATAGTCTGTGTAGATTAAGACCAGCACCTCGAATTGCACCTGAAAACCTACTAGTACTCAATGCAATGGCCATAAAACAGATATTATATGACTATGGGAAGTCTGTTTCACCATACATGCAGCTGCATTTGGACCCACTGTAGTTTCAAAGGCAGCCCCATGTAGAGTGCACTGTAGTAATCAAGCCAGGTGGTGATCAATGCCAGTTGTGCTCCAGGCTGAGCCACAACTGGTACACTAGACAAAGTTGGACATGGCCTCTACCTGTGTATCTGTGTATCTGAGAATAGGAGGACCCATAAGTCACTGATCTATTATGTGGGAGGAGTTCCACCCTATTCAGAATGTTCATCCAAAACTGATGGATGAATTTTCTCAGTGGTTTCACTTAAAAGTTAAACAGCAGGGGGAAAATAATTGGGACCAGGAACATTTCATGGTTGATGGTATCAAAAGTCACCAAGAGATCCAAGAAGACCAGGAAGGGTACACTCTGTTCATCAAGGTCCCAGTGAAAGTCTATAACCAGAGTGACCAATGCCATTTATATCCCATGACTGGGTCTAAATCCTGACTGCAAGGGGTCTAGTTAATCTACTGTTGTGAGTTTAACCACATTGCCTTCTCAACACGTTCCCTTAAAATGGGAAGAATGGAGATTGGATGATTGTTCTCTAAAATGTATGGGTCCAGGGATGGTTCCCGAGGAGTGGGCTTATCATTGCCCCGTTCAAGGCTGGCAGAGCACCTCTTCTCCCAGTAACAGCTCCCAGAATTTTCCCATGCCAGTTGACAATTATGAGAGTTATACTCTGATACATCTGAAGGTATCCTGACTGGATAAGATATGGGCAAGAATATAGACATCATGGACCATTTTCAAGTCAGGAGAAAACTGAGCAGTTGTATTTGCATATCATGCTAAGCTTGATTAATGTTAAGCCTAATTTTGTGGCTTAATGTGTTGTAGTTATTTTAGGATTCAGTGTCTTGTGTGGGCTCAGAAAATGGGTTAATGTAGCAACCAGGTTAACCAGAATCATGTTGTATCAATGCTGTCAGAGCTGCATAAAATATTTTGTATTTGCTGTGTGCTCTGTTAAAATGGGATTCCTAAACCAAGAAATACATGTTTTCAGGACAAATTACTTGTAACATTATACTGTTGGCAATGTATACAGATGAATAAATTCATGGAGGACAATTCTATCAAGGTTGAATACACTTAAAAACATGATGTTACCTCTGGATTGGGAAAGCCTACAAATATCACTTACACAGGGACTACCATGGGAGGGGGGTATGATTTCATCTTCTGCTTATAAGCACCCCTGAGTTGTGGATGAATTTTTAATTGAATACAATCATTCTAATATTTAATGTGATGCTTTCTTCTTCCCTCAGCTTTGTCTGCAAAAGGTCCAGGTTCATTCCTCAGTGCCTCCAAGAAAGGCTAGAAAAATTCTTGCCTAAAATCCTGGAGACCAGTTACCAGTCAATATTGGGAATATTATACAGCATAGACTGATGGTCTGCCTTGGTGTAACTGTCTTTCCAGGACATTCAGTTAGCTAATGCAGTTATGCTCCAAATGTACTCATCTTTGTGTTCAGCATGACTCCTTTCAACCTGCATTGCTCTTTTAAGTGTCAGCGCACTCCAGAGAATCTCGTAGGCTTTTCTGAGTTTGAAACCAAGCACGAAATTTTGCTGAAAAAGGTAGTTCTTAAGGAAGGCATTTCAGTTGAATTAATTATCCCAGAATCAATCCATTGGGAAACACTAGGCAATTAGCTCAGTTGGCGTTATCTTCAATCACACTTGAGATTAAGAATATTATTCTAGACATAGCGATACAGGCGTTACTTCTCTTCCAAATGCATGTACTTGTTATATATTTGACTAACTTGGTGTCAAAGTTTTGCTTTGGGCCTTAAGCACCCCAGAGGGGTCAAAGGCTCTGGCATTTTAGGTTTGGGCTGAGAAATCTCTTGTTGATTCATTAAATGTGTGGGCCTATAGTGCTGTGTGATAAGAAATCTCTTTTGAAAATTAATCATGTTCAGCTTCAGCTTCGTGTATTCCAGCAGGAGCTATTAGAAACATGTCTCTTGCTTCAAGCTGGGGCGGGAGGGTAGGGGGATGTTAAACAATTCAGTAAAATGCCTAAGAAAACAAGAACTTTTTTTTTTTTTGCACTGAAGAAATGTAATAACTGTCTTATATTAAGAACAAAGCACCTACAAATGAGGCCTTTTTTTTATTATGCAGCTATCAAAGTGCCACTGAAGAGCTGGTTTGCAGTAAGAATTTATTCAGCTCACTGTATTCAAATGTGCTTCAAGACATGCATCCTTGCCTCTGAACATGGTCTTCTGCTCACAAAAACCAAAATAACCCAGAGGCTGTAGCAACCCGGTTATAAAGAGAGGCTAATTCATTCTTGCTGCTACCCCCACCCCTCAAAAAAGAGAGTCAGAAGGGAAGATGACAGAAAATTTTAAAATTATGCATAGGACAGAGGAATAGCCAAAGCCAGGGGCGTTGTTCCCTGAATGAAGCTAAACTGGGTAGGATTCAGGACAAAGGAAGACAATAATTTTTCACATGGTGTATAGCTAAACTGGAATTCACTACCACAAGGTGTTATCAATGACCATCCACCTGAATAGCCTTAAAGGGGGATTAGACAAATGTGTGAAAGAATTAATGGGTATTGATCACTGTGGCCATGTATTACTCCAGTAATGCCTCCAAATTCCACTTGCTGTAAGATGTGATTTTCCCATAGGGATTTTATATATATATATATAAATTAAATTGTTTAAATTTAATTTAAAGATTAAAAAAATTATAAATAAAAATTTCCAAAAGGTTAAAATAGAAGGGAAAGAAAGAAAGAAAGAAAGAAAGAAAGAAAGAAAGAAAGAAAGAAAGAAAGAAAGAAAAAAAGAAAAGATCAGTAAAGGAAAAGTAGCTTCCAACTTTCCTTGGCACAGGTATAAATGTAAAATATATTCACCTCTTACTCTAGTATCTAAAAATTTACATAGTAGGAAATAATTTTTACTCTAACATTCAAAAAAATTCATAGAATCAATCTATTTCAACAATGCATATGGTTTGTTCAAGATATTTCTATAGGTATAGTGTCAATCATTGAATCCCAAAATCAAAGTTGCATTTTTCTGAGTGTCAAACAAAAAGTCCAAGAGTGGTTTCTAATTAGAAACAAAGCTAGACAATGTCCTCTCTTTAAGCAAAGTAGTCAGTTTCGCCATCTGCACCAGTTCCATTGATTTCAATATCCATTCTTCATCTGTAGGTCCCATAGGGAATTGATGGGCAGCAGATGGGAACTGAAAGAAGGATTCGATTGGCTTTTGGCCTGATTTAACATGAGTTTACCTTTCCTTGTTTTGTTCTTCATTTAGATCACAGATATCTGCCTAATTTGTACCCCTGCCATCTACATTCCTCAGAGAAATGCTCGGAAAAGGCTGTTAATCTTCTGGGAATTCGTTTGTGGTACCTGCCCTTTTACTGGTGATTCTGATGAGCATTTTTAAATGATCAGGCTTCTAGAATAAGAAGCATTTCTTTTAATGCCAAATCAAACCAAAACATGAAACATAGATTGCGGATAGATGACAAAATTCCAGATGTTGGGTAAACCTTACTCTCATGAGCAACAAATCTCCCATTTCTAAAAATCAACTCATGTGCTATGATTAATTTGAGGGGCTTTTCCAAAAAAGTAAAACAGTATATAAGGGTTTTAAATAAATACACAAAATAAGTGCTTATAGCCCCTAAGTGGCAGCATGGTGGCCCACTCTAAACAAATGAATCAGTTTAGAATTTTTAAGAACTCTTGAAAAAAGATTCCTTCTACAGATTAAGGCGTAGAGACTTGTTTTAATCAACAACTAAGGGGGCTACATCTTCCATGGATTTCCAAGTGAGAAATAGCAACGGATTTCTCTATGCAAGGAGTAGGCAACTTTTTTGAATAATCTCAATTGTTATTTTTTGCAACTATTTTTCTGCCTCCAAAATTCAAAGAAAGCAATATCATCAAAGGGGGTGGGGCTGATATTTCCACTGTTTTGTAGGCTGGTAGGATCTAAGGTTTTTTAAAAAAGCAAAATGATTGTGTCCAGCATAGCAGAATGGAAATATGCCTTTTTAGTCTTTGCTTATAAATAAATAAATAAATAAATAAATAAATAAATAAAATCATGCAGCTGAAATTTTAAGAGTTTTGTCTAGGATCTCCCCCCAAAACATGCCAGTGGGCTGTGAGTTGCCAAGCTATATGCAAAGCACCTAGCATTGACTGTATACATAAAAGTCAATGGTAGCAATTTAGTATTGATTCTAATTCTCTCTGCAAAACTGGGAGCTTCTTTAAAATTGAACTTTAGGTTTTGCGTCTTGCTTACATTATAATGTAACAAAGCCTCAGCAATTTATATTTATATAAATAAATTAGAGCAATGTTTCTTAAGCTGGTATTCTCTGTATGGGTGGATTTGCATCTCCTATCATGCCAGTTTCTAGAAGGCATCAGCTAGGAGAAGGCTGGATATGGTAGAATAGATAACCAAAATGACTTCCTGCAACTTTGGATATTAATGGTGAGTTTAACATTTTCAAAGATTAGAAGGTACTATGGTTTTTTTAGCTAAGTCTTCATTCTTGTTAGGTGAGGTAACCTGGTAAAGTCAAACTAAAATGATTCCCAGTCAGTTTTGAATGTACTGCCCAATATCAGAAGACATATTTCACAAAAGTAGAAATTGTTGGTTTGAAGGGTTTTTCAGATAGCATAAGGGATAGAAAAGAGCCAGTTTGGTGTAGTGGTTAAGGCATCAGGCTAGAAACTGGGAGACTGTGAGTTCTAGTCCTGCCTTAGGCACAAAGCCAGCTGGGTGACCTTGGGCCAGTCACTCTCTCTCAGCCCTAGAAGAAGCAGGCAATGGCAAACCACTTCCGAAATCTTGCCAAGAAAGCTGCAGGGACTAGTCCAGGCAGTTGCCAAGAGTTGAGACTGACTCAAAGGCGCCAAAAACAAAACAGACCAAAAAAGGGATAGACAGTCAGTATAATATCATGACTGGTGTAGTAGAATACTGGTAAATAGCTTTGAGTTCAATTTCTACTTAACTCTCGTTGGCTTCACACAGCATACTTAACCTTAAATGCACGCTAACAACACACAGTTATCATGTACACACAGCATTTCCAAGCCAACCATATTAGGGTTTAACATAATGTCCTTTTTCACAGAAAAAAATTCTAAGGTAATGGTTGTGTTTTACACAATGCACTAAACCACAGAATACTTAACTTTATTTCAGTCTAGTTTAGCATGTTCTGAACTCACATTTAAGTTACTTTGGACTGGTAATTGCACTTCACCTAAGCATAAACCTAAAATGGGAAGAGTTAACAGAAGGAAGAAGAAAATCCCTGTAGGATTTATTGCAGGAAGAACACGTTAACAATCCAATAAGTAAAATAAATATGATGTGCCGTGAGAAATATCCCTTTGACTTGTAACAGAGCGGCAAGATGGGCAGGGATTTTCATCATATCCTGATGGGCAGGAATTTTAAAAACATCATCTATGAATTATTAACATGTCATCACAATCACATGGATGGAAACAATGAAAACACATGTTATTGCAACAGATTACTCTTCTAGTATAGCTTAGCAGAGAATGTATGGAATTGTGATTTGGCATCTCAGGCAGAAAAATAAATACAACAAAAAATAAACTTAACACTGTTTGAACTTAGAGCTGTATTCATTTCACTAAAATTCCCCCCAAATAATGAATCCAAATTACTTAGGATTGTTGAACTTCCCTGAGCCACCACTCTCTCTCTTTCTCCTCCAGGCATCAACACTTCCAAAGATCTTACTATAGTCTGATTTGATGCTGGGTTCCTTCTTGAGACAAAGGTATTGTTTAGTTCTATGGTGTTAGGAACTTATTTGCACATTGCAATAGTTTTGCTCAAGGTGAAGGCAGGTGGATGTAGGAAGAAAATTACATTACTCCAGGTGGGCCATGGAAGATTATTTCAATACTTGATTACTGAGGCGAGGTTACTGTATGCACAGAGATGGAAAGATCTGACACTATCCACTATGGAGGAATGGTTGGTGAAATTGATAGATTTTGCTGAAATGGATAAATTGACTTCTTCGATTAGAGAGAAGACATTATCTACATTTATTGGTGACTGGAAGCTTCTTATGGACTTTTTGTGCAAGAATGAAAAAATGAACTTGTGATTTATGATTTTGATGATTAGACAGGATAGATTATAGAAAAAGTAATATGATGTACTGTTAGAGAGAGAGGTTAACATATATTTGTATGTTTAACTGCTGTGAAGAATATCGGAAGCCATTTCTTTATATCTTTTTTTCTTTCTTTTCTATTTTTTCTTAGCTTTTTTTCTTTCCTTTCCTTTCCTTTTTCTTTGATTTATTTCTTTTTTCTTCTTCTTTCTTACTTTATACAAGTTTGTATTAGTTGTTATCTTCTTGTTTAAAAGCTTTAATACAATTATATTAAAAAAAATTATTCCAGGTGGATGGATCTAATTCTGCAGACTCTGCCGAAAGTTTCCCAGAACTTCAATGAAAGAGATCTCATTGTGGGAAGCAGTCTTCCTTAGCGACTACTGAACTGAAGTTATTAATTCATCAAATGCCTGGGGAGTTGAATGACCGAAGGAGGTTATACCCATCACTTAAAATGAAGCATAGCTGATTCTTTGTTTATGAATGCATACATATTATAACCAGTGGAGAGCAGTGGGAAAAAAAGGGGGATAATATAGTACAGGAGTGCACGATCTCTTCCAGGCTGAGGGCCCCATTTGGACACTGAGTTATATATTGGGGGCTCACTTTCAAAATCATGGATGCAACTGGGACAAAGACAAAATTTCATTTCATTTCCATTTATGTACAATTAAATATTGTTAATTTTAGGGGTGGGCAAAATGTTTCAAGCTCCAAATGTTAATATTCTAATCTTCAGTTATACATTTGATTGTTTCCACCCTCAGTAAATCTGCTAAAAGCTTTCAGGGGTCTCTAGAAGTGGTACCCAAGGTTCTGACGGTGGATGTGCAGAGCCCTGGTCTCTCAGGTTGTGTACTACTCTTCTGGTGTAGTGGAAGACTGGAGAAGACATATTAGAACATTCCCCTACTCACTGAATTAACCTATAAACATTTGTGCATATATATGCGAATTCATGCTTGCATGCATGAATGGGGCGGGGGGAAAGACAGAAAAAATCACATTCAATGCCCTCCTAATTTCCTTCAAAAAAGGATGAACCAAATATAATATGGTTCATCCTTCTTGCCTCCTTTGAATATGCCTCCTTCGAATAAACTGAAGCTTATAATTTCAGCAGTGAAGAGGCAGCAAAACTAAGGGCAAGTCTAATGGTATGGAACCAATAGGGAGCAGCTTTATATTGCTGGAAAACATCTAGGCTAGAATTCTCAAAACTGTAGAAACCTCCCAAGATGCCCACTATGACTTTTTCCCAGTCTTGTTGGAAGATGCCAGGGATTCAACTTGAGGCCTCTGGAATGGAAAGCAAATGATCTATCGCTGAACTATGATGCCTGCTGTGCTGTAAACATAAACCACAACACATCTGATCTATCTGCTAAAGGTTGTCTCTTCAATTGCATACCTTCATGTGTTCACTTTGTTGCCAGTAAATGAGAAAGGTACCAGTTGTGGACTTCTTGGTACCCTCTGAGCTTGGCTGTTTGCTTGCAGATGTTTCATTACCCAACTAAGTAGCATCATCAGTGTGACTGAGGGTGGGCTTTGCTGCTTGTTTATATTGTCCTGCCAGTGTTGGTGAGGATGTGGCTTCCTCCTTGGTGGTTGAATTAAGGTAGACTTGGAGGCATCCCCAGGACTGGACCTTTTCTCCAAATTATGAAAGCAGTGTCACACTGTTGTGTCTAGCTCTTCCTCTTTCATGGATATGTTGACACCACAATGCACATAGCAAAGAGGCAGAGCTTGTGTCACAATGCCATATTCTGGCTTTAGTGATTTCTCTCCCCCCCCCCCAATTTGATCCCCGTGGAGGGGCCTCTAGTGCACTAAAATCAGCCTTTCAATTTCTTAAATGCTTTCATCTCCTGTGAAAGAGACTTCTGATTTTCTGCCTTCACAAAGTTTGAGATATTTCTAGCACTTTGAACCCTCCCTGACTCCCTGAAGAATCTGAAAAAGGACCCACAGGAGTAGTTCCTTCGCAGAGCTTTTCTTTGGGTTGGGACAAGCCTGTGGAAAGCCAGGGAGACTGCAGAAATCATTATGCAAACAGACAAACACCTACCACACAACACCCAGACTTATAAAAAAGACAAAAAACTGGACAGTTGACATTGCAATACCTGGAGGCAGCAGAATGAAGAGAAAGAGCTGGACAAAATCACAAGATACAAAGACCTGCATATAGAAATAGAACGACTGTGGCAAAAGAAAGCAAAGATAGTACTGATAGTAATAGGCACCTTGGATGCAATCCCAAAACATCTGGAGCACCACTTGAAGACCATCAGCATTGACAAAATCACCATTAGTCAATTGCAAAAGGCAGCTTTACTTGGAACAGCTTATATCCTGCGATGATACTTTTAACACCATCAAACAACAACATCTGCCCTTCCCAGGTCCTTGGGAAGGACTCGATAGGTGGATAAAATGCCAATTCCAGTGTAAACATCTGGCTGACTGTGTGACCAACAGCAACAATAATAATAAGGCAATAATGCAGACTTTTCTTACACACTCTTTGGCAACCTTGTCATTTAATAAGTGCAAGGACACTCCACTTCATCCATAAAAACATCTCCAGAGTTCTCTTCTCCTTTGAAAAAACCTTTCAAAAGCAAATTCTCTTTCATCAAATGCCAGATAGGAAGAAAATGTAGCAGAATTTTCCTGTACTGCATTACTTTGAATGTGATTTTCCCCTGGGTGTAAATCCATATTGCTAAATAGAGTGTTTATCTTTGTGAAATTATTAATCTTCCTGCTTTTTCCTTTCTTCTGGAAAGATTTCTATCTATCCAGATCAGAACCTAAGGCCGATGGGAGCCACCACAGAAGCCGATGAAGCTGGACTTTTCCCTCTTGTTCTACAAGGTCATAATAGCCAGTTTACTTGCTTACGTACTTAGGCTTAAAGGCTGCTTTAATCATGACCCATCCTAAGCAGCTTACATTCCTAATTTCCTTTAACAAATTTAAAACAATATATGGGATAGCAGGAATACACTCACTTCATACTGTGCCAAGAACAGCAAACAAAACCAAGAATATAACCTAACCTTACTGTAGAACGGACTTAATCCCATCTGTTCTTAAAGGATTTCTGGAACAGCCAAGTGCCCAAGTGCCCTACCATCTCTGGAGAGATCATGGAGAAGATCTACCTATGTGGTTGCTAGGAGACAAAAATAACTTGATGGCACGTAATCAACCGATCAATCAATCTCTAGAGAGAGTGAGGAAGACAAATGAAGATCTTCATAGAAGGCTCAAGTCACAGCCACTAATCACTAACTGCCCCAACCCTCTAGTTGCATGTATTATTTTATATACAGTAATACTCATTTTATTTATTTTTTCTTTGCAATTACTTATACTGCATGACAAGAGACTTCTGATCATGGAAAGCAAGATAGAATTCAGTGATTCCCTATTTCTGTGCAATACATGGAGTGAAGCCTTGTAGGTGCTGTTCTTCAGCCTATACCATGGAATAGCCTCCCACTATGGAATAGAAATCAGGTTTTGCATTTATTCTGGAGGGCCTACGGCAAAGGAGAGGATGGCCAGTCTCAACGGATTCTATGGTTCTTCAATTCCTGAGCTTAGGAATTGGTTTATTGTTTTATTTTAGCTTTTACCGTGGATGTTTTAATTTAAATACTATTTGTTGTTGCTATAAAAGACTGAGGGGTTGTTTTGATTGCAGCAGGCATAAATTTGACAGATAGATAACATTTCAGGGAATAAATACACATATATTTAGGTTTAATCATCCTGCTTTTGTGTTGTGTACTCCACCTCCTTTATTTCATTTTAAAGTCTTTGTGTATTAACTACGACTTGCGTTGTGCATTTTTTCCAAACAGAAAATGGCATATACATGCAGATACTATTACTACCACTTTTGCTACTGCTACTATTACTATTAGTAGTACTGATAATAATATAGGGAGGTATGGGGAGTTCTCCTTCTTGCCTCCCTCTTGTTTGCAAAGAGCATCTCAATTTGCCTTTTGCATCACTTGTAAAAATCAAGTCCATGTAAATATCCTCTGCTCCGACAAGGTGTGAAGTTTTGACCTAACTCATCCCATCCTTGAAATGACTGGCATAATGATTATTCTGGCTGAGCCACAGCAAAGGTTCTTGATCCTTTGCAGCAGGATCTGCAATGGCTTACAGAAAGCCACATTTCTCTTTTCAAAGAAATCTAAATGCTCTGGGCAGAAAGACAGGCAATAAGGACTCAAGATATAAGGGCGGGAGAAAAATAAGATAATGTCTTTCATATGTAGTTCTTCTCATGCCTTTCTTGTTTTCCTTGTCTTAAGATATGCCTGTGTCAGTTCAAAACTAGAAGAGGCTGGTTCCCCCCCCCCCCCGCCTTCGCCACTTCTTGTCCGCTTCACTAAATTGAGCAAATCACTTTGTCTCAGACTAGGAAGTAAATGGAATCCAAGATGTGTTTCTTTTAGTCTGAAATGCCACAATTCACCGAGTGGATTTCACTACAACACAGACTGAAGCAATGAATCACTTGCCATTCATAATTTTGCGTTGCAAAGGAGTTGCACTTCTTTGGAATTATATAAAAATCAGTATACCCTTTAAAAATGTTATATAAACCCCACATAACTTAGGTGCTGTCAAATAAAGTTTATCTTGCAGAAAATTGCATAGATAAGATGCTTTATTATTAAAATTATCTGGAAAAACTATAAGCAAGCAGCACATGTGTATAAAGAAATCTGTATGGGCCTAGTTGTATGGGTTACCTGAAACATATCTACATTGTGGAAATATGCATTCAAAAACTATACACTGAAAGATGTTGAGCGTGTGTGGGTTTTAAATTTGTTTTGTTATGTGATGGAATGCAAGAACATGCAATAGGATGCAGGTCATACCTTGAATGGATTTTGGACAGATCCAAACACAATGGAATCATGATGATTCTACAATATTTAACACATTCCCCAAGATCCAATCCTAAGAAAAGCAGCCACCCATATCCTCAAATCCCTAATCAACATTTGTGGATATGAGACATTTCTTTAGCTTCAAAAGCAGATTCTTGGGATAAACCTAAAAAGTTAAGAGTGGATTGTATAACCTAGGCTAGAGACCTACGTATGAGTAAGGATGGACTTACTGCCTCTCTCCTCCCCTGCCTGCCTCCTGATCATACAGAACTCTAATCTTATGCCTGATGAGATTTTGACAGGCTCAAGCATTGCAGTCTCCAAAATTATTGAACATTACAAGCATTCAACTTCCAAACTCTACATTAAAGTGTTCCTATAGTGCAATGCTATTAGTGATCCTGGGGCTGTGATACAGAAACGCCTTGGCATCTCCTTCCTCCAGGCTGGAATCCTCCCTGAGCTGATGAAACCATTCAAATGGAGAAGCACATATATACAACATTAAAAATTGGATTATCCCCAGAGTGACCATATAATTGAGCATCCAAACTGGATCTCTTGAGCTGAAAGGTGGAGAACTAGCTGGGATCAATGGCTCAGGGGAAGCAGACGTTCAAGGCATGCAAGCTGATTGTTATGGGGAAGAAAGCAGCCGTTGCCCAGGGATATCACAAGGGAGGTATAATGGGGAAAATGTACCCAGGGGTGATTTTGTATATACACATGCAGGTTAAAAAAGGAAGAAGAAATTCAGGACTAGTAGCATTGGCCCCTCCTCCTCCTCCTCCTTGAAAAACCCAGGAGCAATGCTAAAGCAGATGGGATGCTGGGACAACAGGTGTAAACTGGGACTGTCTCAATCAAATTGGATGCATGGTCACCCTAATTATCATGGACTTCAACTGTAGCAACTGTCCATCTGAATACTAGGGGTGAATAGCTCCTGGACCCATTCGTTGCTCTGCTAAGAGCAATGTCAAATTTCAGTGGTGTAAAGTAAGAAAAAAATCACTAGAACTGATGAACACCTTGGCTGCAATCACACAATCCCCTTACCCAAGTCAGTTAAATACCTAGTAGCTGTATTCATACAATATGCCAAGCTTGTTTCATGTTAACCTTGGATAGCAGGTTTTGTGTGGGGATTTTTTTGCTTGTGTGAAGCCAGCTTGTGTGAAGCCAGCCAATTTGGTAAGTTTATGGTTTGGTGTATTGCACACACTCAGAAAATAAGTGTGTGCAAATAACCAGGTTAAATATGTTGTGCAAACGTAGCCAAAAAATCTCCAAGAATAAAAACCCATGAAGTGGGTGCATCTACTTTCTCTCTTGGTTCATCTATGGCAGCCCTTGTTCACCTAAATGATGCTGAATTTCATCAAAGCATGAAAGGTCTCCCTGGGTGCAGCACAGATTTCCTCTTCCAGTTCAGTTCTGTGGGGTTTAGTTGCCAGTAAGTATAGGGAGAAATGAAGTATTTGGCAGGCCAGACTGCGAAGATCTCTAGATTAGCTTAGATATACAGTATATTCAATTGGACATTTTGTCAGACAAGAAACTTTTGTGAGCCTGGATCATACATCCAAACCACTTGATTAGAATATCCAGTGAAAGTTGAGAGATGATATAAAGATTTTTTTTTTCCTGCTTGACCTGAGCAGAGGGGAAAAACCAGAGGCCCCATTCTCCTTTTAATTTTACCAGCATTACATAAATGTGACTCTACTTATATTTGATTTATATACATCTCAGATCAGAAACCTAGCCCAAGCTCATTCTTAGCCATGCAATTTCAGGAGACAAGTGAAATTTTGTTTACGGCCTCTTGTCAAATGTAATAAGAATTTAACAGAAAACTGGAAGTTAAAATACTTTATAAATTTAATAGTCTAACCAGCTCAAATAGACTATCTCCATCCTGTTTATTCAGTATTATGAAACTCTGGAATATGAACCCAAGAAGTTGTCAAGCTATGTATCTGTCTGGCTTAGCAACTGACAGCTGGGGCTGGCAAAATTGGTATCATTTCCATGCAAAGTAAGGCTCTCACTAATGGGGTACCCATTGCTCATACGGATTTCTGATATACATTTCACCTCCACACCTTTCAGTATGTAGAATCACTGTATATCTGAATAATATTGGGGGGGTTGTCCCATTCATTAAAATGAATGGGAAAAGCATCATCGGTAGAAAACATTATACTTGCATTACTTCATCTATATTCTATTTAATTAATTAACTTCCTTAAACTCTTCACAGAAATGCTTTTTCAGATAAGATCCACCCATACTTTCTCAGAACTTTCTGGGAAAAAAAATGGTTTACAATAAATGTAATATTTGGCTATAATTGGAAGGATCCAATCAAGACAATGATTGCACATGCAATCAAGAAATAAACATAATTAATCAACCTTCTACTTAGCAGCAGATGAGACAACGTCCTATGTGAACATATTGGTACATTTAGGGATTTTTTTTTTCTGTTGTCCATTTGGGCCTGTATACACTCAGGAGAATTTGAGCACTTCTTTCTTCTTTTTAAAAAAACTTTCTAGCTCTCATTGCATGGAGAGTAAAAGTATAGAAACAAGTTCAGAGTTTTGGGCAGCCTCATGTAGGTTACAATGATGATATATTAATTATTGTAATCATATGTTAAAGCTAACAAAGAGTCTTGCTAAAATGGTAGCATAGGAAAACTCACATTGCTCTGAACGTACTATGGGGCATTCACAAGACCAAGAGTGTAGTGAAGCTGGAGACAGCTAGAAGAGTTGGAGGCAGCCATGCAAACCTTGAAAAAGATGCAGATGCTTTCATGATTCAAAGGGAGGCATTGTTTGTCAAGCACCTCTTTCAAATGTTTGGCATGGCCCTAATCGCCAATACTTTTTAGCAAGCTAAGAGTGTTCCTTTTATGGCCTTAAAGATGTCCTCAGCTCTCAGAACATGCTCAGCCCTCTTATGGAAGAACCCCATCTAGTTCTCTGAACAGAACGATTGTATCTTCTCTTCAGCCTGCTTTTTAGAAGAGGCAGAAAAAGTTGTTTGAAAAAGAAGAGGGGGGGCACCAGAAAGATTGTTTGTTTGTTTGTTTATTTATTTATTTATTTATTTATTTATTAAACTTGTATGCCGCCCATCTCCCCCAGCAGATGACTCTGGAAGGCTCACAATAACAAAAAAGGAAAAACACCAATCCCTCCAACAATGGCTAAAATCCATAAATAATTAAAAATAGAAACATGCATTAAAAATGTCCTAACCTCCCCCCCCCCGTATAATTTAGCACTAACACCTTCAAGGTGCTGGGGGGGGCAACCCATCACCCCACCAGCCATCTCCACAGATGCGAGCCCCCATCCGGCCCCCAGGCCTTCTGGCAGAGCCAGGATTTAACCCCTTTTCTGAAGGCCATGATCTTCTGAAGGAAATGGATCTTCTCAACCACTTTGGCCCCACCTACTGCTTCTTTCAGTCTCACTATATATTTCCGCTAGTGAATTACCCTGAGGGACATGCACTGCATAATAAAGGAAATACACTTTTTCCACCTTCTGTGAAAAAGGCAGGGGAAAAAAAAACAATGCATGTTTTGCAGGGAGCAAATTATTTCTTAAAAGCAAGGGGCAGGATTTGACACAGTACCAATTTCATATTTGTCAGGCTGTGGTTACAGAAAGATTGTACTCAGGCTTGGTGTGCAGAGAGCGTGTTAAGATCATTTGCTTTCAGCCAGCCTGCAAGTGGCTTGGAGCAAAGGCTCCAGACAAAGGCCCACGGGTATATGGTGCCTCTAGGACACCTTGACTGATGGCACCAGTTCAACCAATGTGAAGATTTGGATTTTTAGAATGATCCAGAAAGAAGGGCAGTTGACAGCCTCTAACCTTTGGTGCCCTAGGCCTTAGCTTAGAGCCAGCCCTGGCTTCAACTACCTTATGCTACTGATATTATCAATCACAAAGATCCCATTCATGTCTGCAAAATCTCTTAAGTTCAATAGGATTTACCTTCTTTCTGGTACCTGAAAAGTATTGTTTGTGGGTTGTTGTGGGCCACCTAGAGTCATCATACGAGGTAGGTGGCCATATAAGTCCTGTAAGTAAGTAAGTAGGTAAGTAAATATTATCATATCCCTATCCCCCTACTCTTCTCAAGAGAAAATATTCCCAGGCATTTCCATCTCTTGTTGTAAGATTTAGTTTCTAATTCCCTGATCTTCCTTATCGCTCTTCCCTGTACCCGATTTCAGTTTGTCTACATCCTTCTTAAAAGGTGATGCATGGAACTGGATATAATAATTAAACTGTGGTTTAAACAAGCACAGAATAAAGTGGGATTATTGCTTATCATGATTTAGAAACCGTATTTCCAATGATGCAGCCTATGACTGCATTTGACTTTTTTGCAGCTGCATCACGTATCTGACTCATAGTCAATTAGCAATGAAATAGTAGCCCATCTTTTTCAGATATGCTATTCTCCCTTTTTCTCTCTCTGTCACCCACACAGACACTTTCCTTTCTATGTCATTTGAAAGGCTTCATTCCTTAAAATGTGAAGTCAGTACTTCCTGAAATTGTCAGGTGATTGCACAATGTTGCATGTTGCACGGTCATGGGATAATCCCAGCAAGTTCTGCAAAGGGAAAAAAACCCTGTATGCATGAATATTCAGTTCTCTCATGCAGTCTCTCTGTCTTGCTGGACCATTTTAAAAAACAACACAAGGCAGAAGGTGTGCGTGTGAGACAGAAGAAAGGTAGGACTTGTCACTTAATAAGATACACAAATCTGAAATAAACGTGTTAATCTTTTTGTCCATTTTGTTTCACCCCCAGCTTCGATGAATCAACAAAAGGGGGAAACTGCAACATTTGGCACAGTATGGGATGAAACAGTTCCAGCCACTTATACCAATGGCCGGATCTTCATGTGCTTCATTTCTACCCTTTGATAAAGGAGCAGAGCCACCAATGAAGCTTCGTGAACATGCCATCATTTCCCCTCTCGCCTTAAAAACAAGCACACATCATTAACCAAAGGCATTCTATACAATGAATGAGGGGAACTCGAATCTTTTTCTCATTAGGTTGCTGGCAGGAATTCCAGAGAGTTGCATGCCTTTCCAGATCTGGCTCAGGCGCCTATCCTCCGTAAAATAGGCAAATGTGAACAGTCTATTTAAATAAATAAATCCCACCCCACTTTTCATGTGAACTTGCCAGCCAGTGCAGTTTAGTGGGTCCAGCAGAATTCACAGTCACGGGGAAAGGTGGTTTTCTTACTGGATCATAAATCCCGTTCATCTAGAATCTAGATGTGTCAAAATTCCATAGACATCCATTCTTATGGATTAACAGATACTGTGAAGGGGAACAGTACCTTGTACCTTGTGCTAATCCAAGGCTAAAACATACATACTCTCTCTGCCAATTTTTGAACTCATTCATTCATTCATTTATTCACACAAAAGATTACAACCAGTAGCACAGATTTTTACTAATGGGAAAAGGAGCGGATGAAAGTTCCTTAAAAAGTACCATATTTTTCCAACAATAAGACACCCCCATGTACAAGACGCCCCCCACTTTTCTAGCCCAAAATTTAAAAATCAGTATTTTAAAGATAGTGCAGAACACATTTTTATTTAGTAATTAGTTAACATTGACCTGATACACTCGGTGGGAGGAGGTCCAAACTGTCTCTCTGCAGCTCTATTTCCAGGCTCTTTTGCTTAACTGATTCCATTCACGCACGAGTGAAACTGCAGATAGCTTGTCTCTGCAAACAGCCTTCCTCCAATTGGTTTGTTCAGCATCAGCTGACGTCAGTTACATCAGGCTCGTGATTGGAGGAAGTCTGTTTGGGAGACAAGCTATTTCACTCGTGATTGGAGGCTAGCAATAGGAAGCAGCCTCTCTGCAGAAACAAAGTTTGGCAGTTTTGCAACCGTGATTCTCGGCTGACTTCCTTGAATAAGACGCCCTTCAGTTTTTAGGGTAAGGATTTTAGAAAAAAAAGTATCGTCTTATAGTCGGAAAAATACGGTACATCCTAAAACTGCAATTGCATATATGGGGGAGGGGGGGGGAATGAAAAACAGCAGACGACAAGAAAGCTTATGAAGTTCTGAAAACAAAACAACAAAAAACACACGTATAACAGGTAGAAAGAAGAGCAAATCCCTAAAAAAGAATGCACAACAATATCTTGGAATTGTGTAGGTGACATCAGAAAGGCTAAAGCTCAGAATGAATTCAGGTTGGAAAAGGAGTCTCACAACAATAAGAGCTTCTTTAAATAGGTTAATATATAATAAGAAAAGAAAAGAAGATTTTCAACTGGTGGAAAAAAAGTTGGAACGGGCTAACTGGTAACAAAATAAGGGCAAAGCTACTCAACTTCTATTAGGTTCAATGATTTTTCAGCAAGAGGGTATGTGTTCCATCAGGAAATTGTGAATAGTAGGATGAAAATGGTAGGGTTTCTTGAGATGAATAAAATATGGGAGTGGAATACCCATTTACTCTGAACAAGTTTAAATCTCCAAGGCCAGGTGCATTGACTTCCTAGCCTACAGAAGAAACCAGGTGATGGTCTGGCTGAATCCATATTCATTATTTTTGAAGAATCTTGGAGAAATGATGAAGTGCCAAAAGACTAGAGAAGAACAAATATTGCCCCTATGTTCATAAACAGGGAAAGAGATGTTATAGAAAAGTACACTTACAGAGATGTAGAATTATAGAGATATAGAGATACATATCTGAGAATGATACATGGAAAGATTCTAGAGCAAATCACGAAGTAATTAATTTGTAATTACTTTGAAAACAGTGTAGTGATTACTAGATATCACCTTGGGTTTGTCAACAACAGTTTTTGCCAGACTGACCTTATCTCAATTTTTGATTTCAACAAAACACTTGACAAAAGTACCTGAGAACATCCTAATTAGCAGGCTACTTAAGTGCAGGCTGGATGACATCACAGTTAAACAGATACAGAGCTAGCTCAAAAATGGTATTGAAAGAATTCTCATTAATAGTTCCTCATCCTGGCCCTGTATCCTTCAACATTTTCATTAACAACTTGAATAAGAAGTTGGAAGGAATGTTTGTCAGATAGGATAACACAAAATTGGATTGCTAGTGTAAGGTTTACCCCGTTCGTCTCAGAGAAACTCTCATGACACGTGTGTTCAGCAAAGAAGTTTACTCAAGCGTAACATAAGTAAGTACAGACAAAGCCAGGGTTGGCTTGGCATAGCTTACATGGTATTTTATAGCTTCCCCATTCCCACGCTTTACCCGTTGCTTAGTTACAGATTACTCGCAGTAATCCCTCCTTACCCAAATGGCAGATTCAGTCCGGTGCTTTTGTCTTTCTGATTGCAGTCTATGGGTTGTGCTGTTGTTGCCTTTGTTGGGTTTGCCTGTTTGTACGCAAAGCCGGGAGTTCTCAATCGCTGCTCGTTGATTGCTTCGCTTCCGAGCCTCTGCGCTTTCCTTTGTTTGCAATGCTCGAGGGAAGCCGCACTGATACAAAAAATCCGCTTGCAATTTTTGAGTTAAGCGTTGCCACCTGGCCGTAATCAGTTTGCGGTTTTCACTTCCCCTTTTCCTCGGCTAGCGCCCGGGCGGTGAAATTCACTAGGTGTGGCTGAGCAGCGCTTCGCTGTGCCATGCTATGCCGGCTGAGTCTGACAGCTAGTAGGTCAGGAATCACGAAAAAATCAGATTAAATTATTGTGGTCTTTTTCCCCCCAGAAAACCAGTCTGATTTGATTTGACAGTTCAAACTATTTTAAGATCTAACACTTGAATTAAATTGCTTCAACTGAGATTTCTTGATTTGGAAAAAGCTCGTCATCATATAAACAGAAACGTCTGAATAATCCAAACTGATTCAGAGGTATCCAGTTAAACTTGATTATTTGAACAAATGTTTTTATTCAGTTCAGCAAATCAATTTGATTTAGAGCTCAAATTGACCTTCTTTCACACTCAGAATCAAATATTTGCATAGATCTAATAGCTAATACTATGGAAGATACAAATAATGATTTGGATGAGGAGGCCAAAGGAACACTTATCAAATCTGCAGGTAACACAAAATTGAGCAGGATAGCAAATGCCTTAGGACATAGAAATAAAATTCAAAATGATCTTGATAGGATAGAGAAATAGATTGAAAGTAAAAGTATGACATTTAACAGAAACAATGCAGAGTTTTTCATACAGGAAACAGAAATCAAACGCAGAAGTGTTCATTGTGCATGGGGAGGGGGTAACTGTTAGGGAATAGCATATCTGAAGAAGAAGATGGGCTAGTATTTCATTGCAAACTGAATATGAGCCAGATATGTGATGTGGCTGCATAAAAGTCAAATGCAGTTATAGGCTGCATCATTGGAAACATAGTTTCTAAATCATAGTAAGCAGTGATTCATTTTATTCTGTGTGGGTTAAATGGTTGATTCCAGTTCTGTGCATCACATTTTAAAAAGAATGCAGAGAAACTGAAACGAGTTCAGGGAAGGGCAATAAGGATAATCAGGGAACTAGAAATTCAGTCTTACAAAGAGAGATCATGTAAGTATCTGGGAATATTTTCTCTTGAGAAGACTGGAGGGACAGGGGTATGAGAGTGCTCCTCAGGTACCAGAAAGGATGTTATACAGAAGGTCAAGACTGGTTATCTATCATTCCAGAGCACAAGTTGCAGTATAATGGACTTAAGTTACAGGAAAGCAGATTCCCAGTTGAATTTGGGGGTGGGTGAGGGGGCTAATGGTAAGAATAGAGAACAAATTACTTAAAGGGTGAGATGATCTCCCATTCCAGCAGAGTCTGGATATCTATTTATTGGATTGTTGTAATAAGCATTTGATTGAACCTATATAGCCTTTTCTAATATTATGATTCTCCTCTACATGATTCCTACATTGGCTCAGTCTTGAGGAAGATTGCAAAGAGGAGGAAGAACCTAGTGTAAATAGAACTGAGGACAACCCTAAATTTACAAGATGTTAAATAAAACAATGTATATTTTTCCTTCACCTTCTTCCTTCCCACCTTCAGAAACTATACAGCATGGAACAAGTTGTCTCTAAATCAGTGTTTCTCAACCTTGTCAACTTTAAGATGTATGGACTTCAACTCCCAGAATCCCCCACTCACGTTCCTATCCATTGACCATTTCATCTGTTCAGAAATTTGTAGAAGGACCAGAAATGGTTTTTCTTCTTACTCAAAATGGGAAGCTCAACAACTCTCTGGCTAACATTTTGCATTCTTCACACATGCTCCAACCAGTGTATTTGTGGGAGGAAAATGACCCTGGCTACAAAAACAAAAAACAGAAACAGAAACAAAAGGTATTTGTGAGGAATGGTTCCTTCATTACGCGGTAAGTAGAACAAAAGGTGCTGAAATTTGCCTTCTGAGCAAATTCATTCCAAAGCGTGTCCTCACTCACATCCATGAACAAATTAGATCCATGTATGTGTTCTTGAGGAAAAGATATGAATCGCACTCTTTGACAATGGCCTTTGCCAGGCTAAAATAGGAAAGTCTGCTCAAGAATACCGAGAAAGCTTCAAATTGCAGTAAAGAGGCCTTTGTTCTATTATCATGCATATCTGTGGAAAGTAAGGATTGGTTAGTAGTATATCATCCTCCCACAGGATGTGTCAGGATGCTTCTAAGAAATATGATCAAGCAAGAGAAGATGGAGATGGAGAATTACAGTCTGGCAAATAAACAATGGAGAGGCCATTAGCAAATGGGTAGTGTAGGGTTTGGAGGCTTCAGTGCAGTGGGGAAGTATGAGTCCGTTTTACACATTTTCAGGAAACGGAGAGTGAAATGAGTATATTTGTTTCTGAGAAAAGGAAGTTCAGTTTTCAAGTATCCACGCTTGCTTGGATTTTGCATGAGGCAACACAACACTTAGCTTGGCTTCACACATTTTTGACAAATGCTATTGTGCGGTGCAGCCCTCGCCTAAAAGAGATGAAGATCATGAAATCTTCTATTACAGGGAGATGGACATTAAAATATATCAGATGCTCTCAAACTATTTGGATTAGTAAATATATTTGACCTTTGACATGTGGTGGATGCTCTCCCAAAATGGCTCCTAGAGGATTTCTCTCCCCCCACATGGGAGGGGACAAAGCTTGTTAGAAAGCCGTCACTTACTCTACACTCCTAAATAGGACATTCCCTACTACCTCTGGGCAGGTGGACAGAAAAGAAAAAAGTGCTAGGCTGCAGCAGCTCATTTATTAATAGATATTTTCTTAAAAGCATATCAGCCCCGTTTGGAGGATACTGGAGTCTGGTTCTTTGGCTTTGCACCATGCTTGCTTCCCACTTTTTAATACTGAAGTAAACACAAACACACACACAATTGGGGAGGAGCCACAGGGACCTCACTTTTAATGTACAAGAAGAGGTGACACATTTTCTGCTAAGGAGTTAGGCTAGTTGGTTGAAATGAGCTTTCAACCGCTTGATTTGAGGGCCTGTCTGAAAGATGGTGGTAGTAGCTGCAAGTTAGGGAGACCTTTACAGTTATCTTGTAGGCAACTCTTCTTAATTCTCTTGTAATGATCATGAACTTTAAATGTATTGGAGCAAGCACTGTAGCTTGTACAATATGGTAAAGGCTTTATTTTGCTCTTGGTTGTAATGTCTGCCTTGCCTTTTTCAAATCATTCGGCATGACACATTTAACCATGCTAGTCAAGCTTGGTTATGATATAATCATAGAGCTGAAAGAACCTCAGAGGTCTTCTGGTCCAACACCCTGCTCTATAAAGGATCTGATAAAGTATTTCAGAGAGATGGCTATCCAATGTGCCTGAAAACCACCGATGAACGTACCACTTCATGAGGCAACCTATCCCACTGGTTGACAGCTCTTACTATTAGGAATTTCCTCCTAATATCTAACCTGATATCTTCTTCCTTCTAGTTTCAAGCAATTGGTCCTGGTCCTGCTCTCTGGTGCAACAGAGAACAAGTCCACTTCCTCCTCTGTATGAATTCTTCTTCTCTTCAGGGTAAACACAAGCAGTTCCTTTGCCATTCCTCATAGGACTGGGCAAACTAGTTCTCCTCATCTCTTTGGTAGCTCTCCTATTACCTCACTCCAGTATATCAATGTTCTGTTTACACTGTGGGATTGGATCTGGTATTCCAGGTGGGTTCCAAACAAGAGTAGAGTGGAAAGACTACTTCCCATGATTTGGATTCTATGCTCCTGCTAATATATCTTATAATTTTGCTTTTTATTTTTCCTTGTCAAGATGCAAGATGTCAAGTTCCACCAGCATAAATGATATTGGTACCAAGGAAAGTAGTGCACTTACTTTCACAGGATGTCTTCAAGAGCAGGATAGCTATGTGTTTGGGACATGGCATAATTTTAGGAGGTGACAAGACACATAACCCCAGGATTCCTCTGAGAAGCCTTTCCCCCTCTGGGCTGAGCCTCCATTCTCACCTGAACTGTCAAGCCAATTGATGTCTTCAGACTCCCACAAGAACCAATTCAACAAGGCACATTTAGTGTGCTTGACACCCTTGGTTAAATTCAGGTGCTATGACTCCCACTTCCCACAGAGCACTAAAAATGACTGAAATTCCATTTCTTCTGTTTTGTATTTTCACCTACTATATGAAAGGCTTTCCTTGGACACCTGCTACCTGACTGCAGTGCACCCCTGCCACCACCCTCCAGAAATTGACAAATCTATTTGGAATGATTTAATTGGGATTCCTGCACTGAACAGGAGGTTACACTCAATAGCCTAAATGCTCTCTTTCATCTCTGTGATTCTACAAGTCTGTGATATAAGATTTGAAATTAGTCATTCAATTTCAAGGACAGAAGCATTTGAAAAAATGATGTCAGACCTGGCTCTTGTCAAACTAAAGATGAAGAAAGGAGTGGAGCTCAAGGAGCAGAAAGAATAAAAGAACTCAATCTCCTGTATGTTCAGAATAATGGAAGGACCTGATTTAGAAATTTAAGTAAGGAATATGATTTTTTGGCTAGTCATTAGAGTCTTCCCTGGTTTCCAGTACATATCCAGGCCCATTCAAATTTATCTAGAGTAGCAAACTATTTTAACATATCTCTCTCTCTCTCTCTCTCTCATTCTCTCTCTCCTCCCTCTAAAATCATAGACACATATTCCCTCAAATGCTGAAGCCTGGTCAATGTCTATCCAGGAGCAGATCCTTTCCCCAATTATGAAGCAACCTCCAGGTCAGCTCAATTTGGTATTTGCTTTATTATCGCCTTGGCACCAGGCAAAGGCCATTGATTCTCTCAGATGTTTTAGTTCTCTGTATATTTCTGTTGCTCTTTTGTGTTTTTAAAGTCTCTTTATTTCTGTGATACTGTTAGATCTTGTAATATCTGGTTTCACCTCTGTCTTTAATTGATCCATTCATGACACTGCAATGCAATTTATGTGGGTTTGGGATTTTCTGACTGTTTTTATTGAGAGTTACCTAGAGGATGTCAAAGAATTCACAGAAACATTTTTTTCCTGAGGTCCAAGGATTCTTATGTCTAGCTTACATTCGGCTACTATTATGTAAATTCCTAAGAAGGCCAGACAATATGGTGGGTGTGCTCCAGGTCCCCTGCCTTAAATGTTGCCATCTGGTGGGACCTTCTTGGAGGTGCACCTTCTTGGTGGCCACCCTAGCCCTTTGAAACAGCCTCTTACCTGAGATCAGAGGGATTCCTACCCTTTTAGCCTTCTGGAGGGCTGTGAAGACCTGGCTCTTCCCCCAAGCACTGGGCTAGGAGGGGGTTTGAGCTGTGAGGAAGTTTGGTCTGGTGCCTGGGGGGAGGGTACTTTTTTTAGTTAGTTTTTAACTATGTTTTATGGATGGTTGTGAGCCGCCTAGAGTGGCGGCCATATTGAGATAGACGGCCATATTCGTCCTGCAAATAAATAAATAAATGTCCACAAGAACATCTTCTGGAATATTTGAAACCAGTTATCTCTTGTGTATTAGCCAAATTCTGTGTTGCCGCAGTGAAAATAAGGCATAACTATTCACAGGAATAGCCACTCCTGTTTTATTCAGGTGTACTAATGTGTTAACTATTTATTTATTTATATGTCACATTTATATAGCCACCCATCTCATACAAAGCAACTCTGGTCAGCATACAACAATTACATAAAATAACAAATGGATAAAAACAAGCATTATAAAAAGGTAAAAAGAAGTTATTATTAAAATAAAAACATTATCACAAATTTTTTAAAATTTAGATTTTAAAATATACAAACCCCAGAGAGAGAGAGCAGAATATCAACCGAAGTGGAACCATCTAAGAATGTCTCTGGTTCCCAAAGGCCCCCAGGCCTGATGACACAACCAGGTCTTGAGGGACTTCCTAAACAACAGCAGGGAATCTTGTTTTAGGTGATACAAGGTATTTTTACCTCATAGATTGTAATATTTTAGAATAACATACCATTATAGTAGCATTTGTTAGACTTTTATTACAGAGACTCCTTGTCATGGTAGTATTTTATCTCACCTATTTGATTTTACTGTTGTGCTGTATATTTTTAAAGTTTGCTGGTCATTGACTGAATGAACATTATTACTGTTACTATGTGCAGGTTATGTCTAACCTTTTGCTATTCCTCTAAGAATGGCATTCAGAGATGTATTGCTTGTACTCCTGGAGATATTCTATGACACTTTTGACAAACTGGCATTATAGACTTATATAATGTGACACATGGATACATGAATGGGCTATGTTTGTTTGGGCCCCTTCAGATTCCCATAAGGGGACCAAACACTCCTTGCACAAGTCTGCTGCACCTTTCCTGCAATTTCTGGGAAGAGCCAGTTAGTATCTGCTACCACCCTTTTACTCCAGAGAATCCCACTCTGCTGCTGATTTACTAGGAGGTGAGTGGCAACCTACTTTTTTCAAAACCCTGACCTGATGGGAAGGCATGTGTTCAAAGCTAGATTCCTTTCTCAGAATGGGAATATCAACTTTTCATTATATATAACAAGGTTAGAAACCTAGAGAACATTCAACTTGTTTCCGGAAGCCTTAGAGGAAGGGGGGAAAACCCAAAAGAGAAAGACAAAATGGAACTATCTTAAAAACCCACCTGAGACAGAAACCCTCCTGACTGGATTCTCAGCATCTGATTTTGCTGGACTTCTGTTGTCTCAGGATGGACAAGTCAGCTAACCTAAAGTGGAATTTCCCCACCGTCATTATGCCTTATCTTCCATTAAATGGTTTATATCCCCATTCAAATCCATCAAGTTGGTGACCACCACTTGTTATGGGTAGAACTTTGATGTTGACAAGCATTACTTTCATCATATCTTGCAATCTTTATTGCAGGGTTGTCCAGTTTCTCCAAAGATCAGGTCGTACCTGATCTTAGAGTGACATGCCAGGAACCACAGTTCAAAAAATAGGTGTGGCCAAGGAAAAAAGTCAGCAGGGCATGAAGAAGCATTTTCTTGAACTGAATTGAATTGCAACTTAATTAAATTGTATCAGTTAAATATTGTTAATATGGTTACACCTTTATTCAGTTAATAATTCTCTCCCATGCCAAATTAAAAAAAAAATGCAATTCAGCAGCACACTTTTGGAGGAACAGCAAGGCTTTTAGAGACTACATGTAGATATGGAGCAAGAGGTTATATTTTGGCTTCATGGCAAATCTGCTACCAGCATGCCACTGTGGCAGGAGGGCTTTGTAAGAGACATGAGGGATTTGCCAGAGCACAAGAATAGTTCTCTTGGATCCAGCGAAGGGCTTTCTTAGTTCAATGTTCAGTTTCTCACAACAGCCAACCAGGTAGGCATTCAGGAAGCTCACAAACATGGACAGGAAGGTGTTCTACCTAGTTGTCCCCTCGTAACTGGCATTTAAGCTATGTCACCCCTAATTTAAATATAGTAGCCACTGACAGAGCTCTCCTCCAGGACTGTGCAGAGTCACTTTTTGAACTCTCTATATTGGTGACCATCTTGCTTCTGATGGCACTGAATTCCAGTTTAGTTATGTACACTCAGCAAATTCCTCCAGGCAATGACTAGGATCTGCTGAATGTGGCATGCCCAAAGTAGATGAAATAAAGTTTGGTGTGATTAATATATTACAAGCAAAAAAAAAAAAAAAGTAAATCACCAGGAGGAAATGGCAGGATGTGGGTGGTGTGCTACTTCCAGTTGCCTAGCAATAGTATGTGTGCACAGGATGAGATTGACAGATATCACCCACTCAGATTGCTGGATGCCGACCTCCACCACAGTCTTGTCACAGGCAAGAAAGGGAAGGGAAGGGAAGGGAAGGGAAGGGAAGGGAAGGGAAGGGAAGGGTAGGGAAGGGAAGGGAAGGGAAGGGAAGAAAGAAAGAAAGAAAGAAAGAAAGAAAGAAAGAAAGAAAGAAAGAAAGAAAGAAAGAAAGAAAGAAAGAAAGAAAGAAAAAGAAAGAAAGAAAAGAAAGAAAGAAAGAAAGAAAGAAAGAAAGAAAAAGAAAGAAAGAAAGAAAGAAAGAAAATAAATGTGGAGAAGAACAACCCTGGAATTTCCCACTCTTTAGCCTCCCAAGAGCAGCCATCGAGACCATCTTTAGAACGAGCTACTAAATGATTTCTTGTCTCTCTTTTCCTTTTCTCAACTTGTGTAAAAAGAAACATGTATTTAAAAATATAATTCCTAGTCATATCCCTACGGGCTGTGCAAGTTGAGGTAATAATATCCTAGAATTAAAATGGCAAATTAGTTTCATAATTTTAGTGACTCATATTGCATTAATTCCAAGTAGGATGAATAGAAAATTCTCAGGCATTATAACTAATTATGACGAGATTATAGTATTCTTGATCATATAAGCCAAAGTTAAGATGTACCCCAGTCATTTTACCATTTTGTTACCACATCCCTCTCATTATTTCCATATATTCAACTCTTTATCCCTGATCAGAATATGCCTAGGGAGAATAGCAAGAAGCAAAAACTGCAGCTGTTCTTAACTTGCCCAGCTCTTCTCTTGCATTCAGCAGTGCAGATCTGGTCCGAAGGAAGAAACAAGGGGGTGAGTGGAAGCAGCAGTGGAAGAAAAGTGGGCCAATTCAGAGAGGGGATCCCATGGAGGGCATCTTGCTTGAGGTCTTCCCAGGTCCCTATTTCATTCGTTTATCAAGCAGGCTTGGTCATAGTCAGGAAGTTCATTTGCTGGGCTACTGGGGCAAAGGTTTTCATTGCTGCTGAGTTTGCTATCCCTAAAATCTTGTCTGTGCCTGAACAAAGTGGTAGGGCACGGGCAAAATTCCTGGCTAACTATTTCCATAAAGACCTCCATAAAGTGGCTGAGAACTGGTTTGGGTTTCTAACTGAGTTGGGTTTTTTTATATTGTTTTTGTATGTATACTGTTGGCTGCCCAGAGTTATATATTTCAGATGGACAGCTATATAAATGTTTCCAAACAAACAATGAAACAAACAAACTCACCATGGGCTAATTTCCCAATTCAAAGTAGGTGAAGATAACTACCTGCCTATTTAAAAAGGTGCTAGGGACAAAAGATTAGTATGCTGTTATAAGCCGGAACAAAAATCTGCCTTCTTCTGTATGCAGAGCCACACACATTTTTATGACATGTAATGAATTATTTTAAACTTCTGAATATGCAGGGTGTTTTTTAAAACTAGGCTAGTGGTTATTTAGGGCACTATAAAGTTTAAAATGGCTGAGAACTTTGGCATAGGTGAGAGAATTCAATAGCATCAGAAAGAAAATGGATTCACAGAGAATTTTATATTTAATATAATCCTTTATTAAGAATCCTGTTAAGACACTAATATTTCTTTAATTAAAAACAGCACAGAAACATTAACAATCTTAATAAAAAGGAACAACCAAAGAAATATACAAGAGCCAGTTTGGTGTAGTGGTTAAGGCACCAGGCTAGAAACTGGAAGACTGGGAGTTCTAGTCCTGCCTGAGGCATGAAGCCAGCTGGATGACCTTGGGCCAGTCACTCTCTGTCAGCCCTAGGAAGAAGGCAATGGCAAACCACTTCTGAAATCTTGCCAAGAAAATTGCAGGGACTGGTCCAGGCAGTCACCAGGAGTCAGAACTGACTTGAAGGTGTACGCATGTGCACACACACACACACACACACATGTGCAAAGAGATATACTCAAACTCAAGCTGTGGTCAGCTCACCTCTCCAAAAATGTCTCAGTTGCCAGCCAGATGAATGTTAGCTCTTGAACAAATCTTCTCTAACCGCCCCACCACTGCCACCACCATCCTGTGTCCCAAACGTAACAACCTGCTCCAATATGGGCACCATAGATTGAATTACTCTGTAGAAATTTCATCAGTTGACTTTTCAAACTGCACCAATTATTGGTGTGTAATAGCAACCAAACTTTAAAATTTCAGATACAGGTATTGGAACTGAACAATCATGTTCATGTCTGTATCTGTTCTGATTCCAAGTTTTTAGTTTCATCAACACCAAGACCAGGGTACCTCAGCCAATGGGAATTTGATTACCATTTCAGTAGCAAAGTTCAGTAGCAAAGTTTTAGGGCAGTGATTCTTAAGTCAAAAGGAAGAAAAATATCCTACCTGCTCTGTAATACCACATTAAACAAACCTCAGTTACTCTAGTTGCAGCTCTACAAATACGCATTTACCTATCCTTCAGTGAAGACAGACAATTAAAGCTGTGAATTAATGGGAATGTGTGGAGCAAATGATGTTGGGAAGATTATTGATACCTTAGTGAAAACTCAAACTGTGGTCATGTCACTAACATTAATCAGGAATGTGATGAACTGATTTTTTTTTCCATGCCAGAAAGTTAAAAAGAGATGAACAACTAAGAATCACTGACAGTAGGACCATAAATTACAGGCTACTAGCTGTGTATTCTTTTTGAATCCAATACATTTCCCACCACCTGTGTGCCTCTTAGAAAACACACCTGCCTGGTTCTAAATCATTTCTTTCTTCTTTATTTTCCATTTTTGGCAGCGCTATACTTTAAGATATTCATTTCTGAGATTTCAGCTTAGCTTTGTTTAGATTTTAGTTTAAAATAAGGAGTGGAGGAAAAAGAACAAATAAGTGGATACATGGGCACTTTTAAAAGGTAATTGTTAATTCTATTCACACACTATTGAGCCATGGAAGGGGAATATGCAGAAACGTTAATTTGGTTTGGCAAAAGCAAGTACAACACATATAGAACCCTAAAAATGTGGATCTCATTCAAGATCATAATGTTTCCTAATTTTCTATTCTGATTCAGACCCAGTGATCTTTTTTTAAGCCAGTGTTTGGGGATGATGGGAAATATAATCTGGATGGCACCAGGTTAGGAAGGACTGGGCTAAAGTATAGAAAAATGTGATTTTTTTTCAGCACTTAAGGGCTCCTTGTATAATACAAGAACTAAGGATCAATGAGAATCAGGCATCCATATTTCAAAATTAATAGAACTTTAAAACATTTATTTGCCAAAACAAATTATAGGTAGATATATTGTCTGAAGTATACAATGGCATAACTATATTTGGGCTTGAAGAAGACATGCTGTTGTGCAGTTCATCTGTGGACATGGAGGTGGCTCTGCAGTCCCAGGTCCCAGTCTGGAAGTGCAGAGTCTAGCACAATGGAGGCACTGGAAGTCCATTGTGGTAGTAACTGTGGGTGTTATTCTATCAGTTTTTGGCAGTGCCTGCCTTCAAAGCCAGTGGAGGCTTCATAGGTACATGTCTTCACAGCTGCAGCTTCTACTTCCCTTGGCTGGATGTCACAGTGTCATAGGGTTTCTTTCATAATGTCTTTGTAGTGCTTGCATGGTTGACCTCCAGGTCTCTTCCCAGATTCCAGTACACTGTAGAGCACTGGCAAGCATATGGTAGTCATCCATTCTGATGATGTATCCCGCCCACTGCATCTGGGCTCTGATAATCAGGGACTCAATGCTGGTAGACTCCGTGCAGTCCAAGACCTTCAGGTTGGAGACACGGTCTTGCCAATGAATGCAGAGGATGCAGCAGAGAGTGCACATGTGAAATCTCTCCAGTTGTTTTATGTGCCTTTGGTACAGAGTCCAGGACTCACATCCATATAGGAGAGAAGGGATAACCGCAGCTCTGTAGACTTTTAGCTATATGGAGATGCAGATGTTGTGTTGATTGAGCACTCTAGTATGCAGCTGCCCCAGTGTTTGCTGGCCCTGCTGATCCTGGAGTCAATTTCTTTGTCCAAAGACCCATTACTCAAGACGATGCTTCCCAAGAATTTGAAGCTGTTTACATTTGTCAGCTGGGTATTGTCAACAGTGATTTTTGGTTCTATGGGGTTGGTATTTGGCACGGGCTGGTAAAGTACTACAGTCTTGTTCAGGCTGATAGTCAGGCTGAAGAGCATAGTAATGTCTGTGAATTTGTTCTCCACCAAACTGTAGATCACCGTCTTTGTGTACCAGGAGTGCACAGTCATCAGCAAAGAGAGTTTCTTGGATGACTGTATGGAGGCACTTCGTCCATGCATTGAAGCAGCAAAGGTCAAAGAGAGAGCAGTCCAATCAGTACCTGATGTACACTCCCTCCTTCAGACCCTGGAGAGCATGTGACAACATTCAAGTGAAGAACAGATGAACAGGACTGGAGCTATCACACAACCCTGTTTTACCCCATTGGAAATGGCAAATACAACTGATGTATCACCATTGTAAAGAACCTGTCCTATCATTCTGTTGTGGAGTAGCTGAATCAACTTCACAAATTTCCTTGGGCTTCCATACTGTCCAGAGAACCTCCCTATTTACAGTATCAAATGCCTTTGTCAGGTCAATGAAGATAGAGTCTTGTTCTGCTTGAGGCACTTCTCCTGGACATGCCTCACAGCAAATACCATGTCTGCTGTACTCTGTTCTGGCTGAAAGCCACACTGCATCTCTGGGAGGTTCCTTTCCAAGACAGTGACAAGTCTGTTCAGGAGAATGTGGACAAAGATCTTGCCCACAATGAACATCAGTGAGATACTCCTGTAGTTTCCACAGTCTGATTCCCTTATTTTTGTAGAGACCCACAATGAGGGCATCGCAGAAGTTGTCAGGCATCTCCTCTATGGACCAAATGTCTTCCAAGATGTCTTGGAATGCCTGTAAGGCATTTGGGTCTAGTGCTTTGTAGATCTTAGCAGGAATGTCATCCTGTCCTGTTCCTTTATTTGAGTTCATCTGCGAGATCGTTTTCTTGATCTCATCAGCTGAGGGGGCAGGTCCAGGGCATCCAAGACTGGCAGCTGAGGAATCTGCTGGAAGACATCATGATCAACTGTGGATGGCCTATTGAGTAGGTTGTAAAAGTGTTCAACCCAGCAGTTTTTCAGTCCTTCCTGGTCTTTGATCAGGCTCGACCCATCAGATGACAGCAGGGGGAAGCATCCTGATTTAGAAGGACCATAAACTGACTTTATGGCACTGAAGAACTCTCTGGTGGCATGCAAGTCTGCATAGCATTCCACCTGCTCAGCTTTTCTCTACCAACATTTGTCCTGCATTTCTCGCAGTTCCATCTGTACTTCGGACTGCAGGTGTTAAACTTGTCTTTCTTTGAGACAGATGATGAATTATTCTGCCAGTCTGCATAGGCCTTGTTCTTGGCCTGGAGGGCTGCTGAAATGGTCTCATGGTTTTCATCAAACCAGTCTTGATGCACCTGGATTTTCAGTCCGAATACAGTTGTTGCAGTCTGCATGATGTCATCCTTAAACTGTGTCCACTTTTCAGAACAGGTTCCTACAAGTGGTAAATTGCTAGAGAGTTTTTCTTAAGTATATCTTGGAAACATTGGACTTGGCCTGGGTCTTGCCATCTGCCAAGGCTGAATGGCTTTTTGATAGTCCATGGTTGCTTATGATGTAAAGGGGCTATGTGCAGGTTGAGGACTGACCGGACCAGCCTGTGATCTGTCCAGCACTCTGCCAAGAACTGCCAAGCCACTACCCCAAAGTGAAGATAAAAATACCCAGAAGCTTCTGGAATATGAGGTTTGGGAACCCTAGTCTTCCACTTTGCAGGTTCAGCAACCTACTTCATTTCCCTTCAGTAAGGTTTGTGGGTTTTAAGGGAAAAGGACAAGGAAACTTGCTGAATCTATGGGGAGTTAAACATTCCAGATTCATATCAATTTATAGCCACTTTGCAAAGCCAATTATTGGGGAAAGTTTGGAGCTTTTACCAGTGGATTCCTATCTCAGTATTCAGGTCTATATCATAGAAAGAGTGAAGTGGGAATCCAGTACCACTGATTATCTGCAGTATCCTTTTTGACTCCCTAGCTGCCATTTGTAGTAGCTACAACAAAGGAACAGAACAAATAGTTGGAGACAAGGAAGAATTTGTGCCATGAATAATAGTGAAGTTAAACCCTGAGAAAGCATGGGAGATCTTTTTTCCCCCCTTTTCTGGGCAAAATTCAGTTGAATGAGCTCTACAGTTTCTTTACCAGCAAAAAGGTTATATAATTTTGGGAGGCTCTTTGCATAGCAATACCCTGAATGGATTTTCATTCAGTTCAGGTTTATTTCTGGCAGATCAGTCCATGAATACTTAGGTGGCCAGTATTACCCATATGGAATTAGTACAAGGCCCTGGGGGCGGGGGGAGGGAATCATAGTGGTGGTAGTGTAAAGGATCCTGCAGGGACTTTCAGGGTTAGAGTGGCTATTAGTAATCGTGGCTGTACAGCAGCAGCACCCCTCCCCCCAAGTCTTATTGAAAGTCAATGAAGGGCTATAATTAGAAAAGATTCTTTCAAGAATAAAACAAGGGTTCTCCATGTCAAGTGACTTTACCAACTGGCACCCTAACTCACCCCCAAACATCAGAGAGAGAGGTTCCCTAGGTCTGGGCCAGTACTGGAAGAGATCCATGTGATATCTCTTTCACAGTCAATAAGCCTGAAGTGGGCTTTGTCCATTGATATATTGATATCCATTGATAGGGATGGATGAAGAAGAAAATGGCAGTGCTCTAGATAATTGTTGTTGTTTAGTCGTTAAGTCGTGTCCGACTCTTCGTGACCCCATGAACCATATTGCGCCAGGCCTTCCTGTCCTTCACTGCCTCCCTGAGTTTGCTCAGTTTCATGCTCATTGCTTCAGTGATGCTATCTAACCATCTCATCCTCTGCCGTCCTCTTCTCCTTTTGCCTTCAATCTCTCCCAGCATCAGGGTCTTCTCCAAAGAGATCTCTCTTCGCATTAGGTGACCAAAATATCTGAGCTTGAGCTTCATTATCGATCCTTCCAATGAGCAATCAGGGTTGATTTCCTTTAAGATTGACTGGTTTGACCTCCTAGCAGTCCAGGGGACTCTCAAGAGTCTTCTCCAGCACCACAGTTCAAAGTCATCAATTCTTCAGCGCTCGGCCTTCTTTATGGTCCAGCTCTCACAGCCATACATTACTACTGGAGCTCTAGATAATAGGAACAGACTATAGACAGGGAGTACATTAAGATGGGCATCTCTGACCATTTCTTGCAATGTCCCAGGCATCTCTCAGCCCAATTTCTTTTTGAGCTCCTCAACATCTCATGAGAATATAAGATTTCAGTGATCTCACATCTGAGATTCTGCATGAAGTGATATGAGGCATTCTGAGAAATCTCATATACTATGTATTAATGTCATACATTTACATTTATTTACTTTGGAGAATCTGGGGATGTTGCCTAAGAGTGTAGCAGATATTCTAGCACCTGTAGATGCTGTGCTGCTGATTACCAAGCAGGGCTTTGATGGTAAAAAACCTGCTCTCTGGAACAATATTGTTTATAATATTTAATAACAACAACAGCAACAACAGCATTAAAGTGACCGTATCTTAGAAATGGTTGCAAAGATGGATGGCTGAAATTTCATGATGAATACTGGGCAACCATGTAATTAAAGATTCAAGTCACTTGACTTCTGGGAATTGGGTTTTGTAAGATGGAAATGTCCCCATGTTTTCCTGTTGCTAGCTAATACCTACCTTTCAAAAAGAAATCGTCCCAAAGGTTCATTTTTTTCTGCATCAGCATGACCCAAAGTAAATCTCCTGAGCACCATTTGGTTAGTTTATACACTCTCAGGTATAAGGGTATGAAGTGGGTGAACCTTTCCTGACCCTGCAGTTTATAATCAAAGTCCAGGATATTGGCCAAGCTAAGAAGAAGAAATTTAAGGCTACTTCTGTATTTTACTGCTATTAAAATGCTATTAATGAAATGATATAAAATGCTATTAATGCTATAATGCTATTCCTTATTTTAAGCCTGCCCTCTGCTTGTAAAACCTTGACATCCCATTGTATCCATGTCTGAAATTTTGGGGACTACCAAGTGGGTGGGGGTGAAGGAAGCAATTGGTAGAGCATAGGCAAAAGTCATTTTCTCTGTAGCAACCCCTTTGTCTTTTTCTGATTTTCCCCACTCTCTCTCCCAAGTAGCAGCCTGCAGGGAAGAGACGAGTTGCTCTTAAGAGAGATCAGATGAATAGACCTGCATAGAATTGCAGTATTAAATTATTTTGATTGATTGGAAATGTGCCTGGTTAATTGAATCACACATTTAAAAAACGGGAAAAAGAGGGACTTCCTTGTCTCAGAGACTGCCACTTTGGGAAATCTGTGACTGGTTTAATTTGAACTTATAGTTAGAGGGACAGAAATTGGAATCCAGAAACATTTAGATCAGTGTTTCTCAACCTTGGCAACATTAAGATGTGTGGACTTCAACTCCCAGGATTCCCCAGCCAGCATTCTGGGGAGTTGAAGGCTACATGTCTTAAAGTTGCCAAGGTTGAGAAACACTGATCTAGAGGATCACGGCTTCCTTTCCTCTGTATGATGTGATTGGGGGAAGGATAAATGTTAGACTTGTAGAAATCATTACTTATTTGATTTCGGTAGGAGAGTCAAGATCTGATGTGATTCCAGTTTGCAGTTCCAGAATTCAAACTTATTCGAGTCCAGCTGCTTTGAGATTCAGTTTGAAAAATAGATTTGTCCATAAATTATAATGAGGAAGAATCAAAATGCCTGCCATTGCTTTTTTTTTTTTTTTAAGCAGATGAGGATGAAAATAGCAGGGATGGTAGCTTCTTTAGAGGACATTAATGCTGAGAAGTTTCAGTTGGGTAACTTCTGGAATACATTTTTTTCACTGTAATTCGTTTTGGAAATTTCTCCCTAGTAACTCTCTAAAGCAGGAATAGTAGGGCTGAGGAAAGACAACAGAGCAGTATTATGATTCTCCTGTAAAAAGCCCACAAAGAAGTTGTGCTAAAGCAATGCATAAAGGTCTTACTCCAATTTTATGATAAAAATATTGGAAGATTTTTTTTTTTTGAAAAAGGTAAAGCCTAACTTTCCTATTTGCTTATCTAGGCTGTCAGACTTGACATGGGCCTGCAGGTTGACAAAGCTGATTGATAGTCCCTAATCTTCAATGCGGTGACAAGCTGGGTACTTTGATGAAGGTTGGCCTCTGGACAAGACTTTGAAGAATGAGCACTGATTTGCTTTGTAGGATAGTGAGATTTGCTGCCTCAGTCACTGGCTTTCTGGAGTGCCAGGCAAGTTGGCCTATTTGGTTGGCAGGTTTGGCCCTTTCTGGGAAGGACCCCTCATTGCTGGCTTTGATAGAGGTGCCAGGACAGGTAGGACATACTGGCAAAACTTGGCTTCCTCTGAACAACCCTTGGAAGACTAACCACTGTCTTGCCCTTTTCTACTGGTGTATGTATGTATATAGATAGATGAAAGATAGATAGGTAGTTAGACAGACAGATAGATAGATAGATAGATAGATAGATAGATAGATAGATAGATAGATAGATAGATAGACAGACAGACAGACAGACAGACAGACAGACAGACAGACAGACCAATGCCTATGAATGTTAGCTTGGCATCCATTCACTTTTTACTGAGGAATTTAACCGGTCCCAATCACGCAGACTTCAAGAGTAAAATTTAATACAAATTTTGAATCAGTTCACCAGCTCTGAACTGGTATCAGAGTGATGGAAACTAAGTCGGTCCCTTTCGTTAGCAGAAGAAATAGCAGAATCAAAGTTTGTGGTTGGCTACAGTTTGAGCTGCAAAAACAAATGAAGCCTAAGCAAACTTAGCATTACTGCCCTAAAAGAGATCCAACAGGTAGAGTTCAATGAGGTGATAAAACTCATTGCCTGGCCCTTCTTGTCAATGTCAGAGAGCCCGGCACACTGCTCAGTTCCTCCTTTAGCCCTCTCTGTATATGGAAGTGAATTTGCTTCATTGTATAGCATCTGTACTGACCTCAGAAGCAGGAGAAAAGCCATTAAATTTGCCAAGCTCTTTGCAAGGCTACAAAACTCTTTGTAGTCACCTGAAGTGATTTGCTGCATTGAAGCAGTCTCTGCTTTGATTCACAAATCAGCTTCGATGGGTTGATCCAATCGAAGGTTCATTAATTCCAAGCACCCCTTTGAAGCTTTACACAGTCCAGATAAATGCTGTTTCTGCATATTTACTTTCTGCTACACCTCCATACCTTTTAGAACTACTTTTTTCTGCTATTTCCATATGCAGATTTAAAATAGATATCAATCAATTAATTCACAATCAGTGTAATATTTTATGCATCTAACTCAGAAGGAAATTCAACTGCCATTTCTGTGGACTTTATTCCAGATTGCAGTCTAAAATTCTTGCCATCGATTGGCTATTATTTCTTTGTTAGGGTGATAACCTTTGGGTGATAGCCTTTAACAAAACAGTTTAAATCTCAGGGTGCAGAAGATTGAACAGCTCGATTTGTGAGAGTAGATAAAGGAATGCAGAGGCAGGATGATACCTTATTTCTGTTTAAGGTGCAAATCCAAGACACTCCAGCACCTTATGACCTACTAACCACAAGAGGGCAGTAGGGTCTAGAAAGACTTGCAGTGTTTCTCAAACTTGGCAACTTTAAGATGTGTGGACTTCAACTCCCAGAATTCCCCAACCAGCATGCTGAGGAGTTCTGGGAATTCTGCATGCTGGCTGGGGAATTCTGAGAGTTGAAGTCCATACCTCTTAAAGTTGTCAAGTTTGAGAAACATTGAGATAGAAGGATTTATTCTTTGTCCCTTCTTTGTCTGTCACTCTGCCCACTCTTTGTCTAAGAGCTTGTTAATTTGAATCCACTACCTTTCCAGTCACACATGGCCAGAGCACATCTGTTTGACTCTTCTGCTAGGTTGTAGTGGGCTAGGTGCTAGGCTTTGCCTATTCCTAGAATATATAACCAGTACATGAATATCTGTTCTGTTATAGTTATCAAACATGCTTCACAAACCTTTGCTCGGATTAGAACCTGCTCTCCAGAATGCTCACGATGCTTCACCCCCAACTGTTTCCACACTGAATATTTTGTAACTGGTTTTGGTTAGGGGACAGATGATCAGAAAGAAATTATATTGATTGTATTTATATCATATATCTGTGCAATTTTCGAAGAGAGGATAGCAGAAGCAATACATGTCAGAGCCTTTTATTTTTCTTAAGGATTTCAGTCTTATATGTTCAAAGAAAAAAGGTTGTATAATCCAACTGGACAAGCCCAACTGTCAAACACAACTTTGCTATACAAGATTACGTGTGTGAGTACACTATATATAAGGTATATATATTTTCAAAAAGGGAACCTGGAGAATACAAATATGAACTGCTAATTGACAAAGACTTTCTTGCCGAGCACATTTCCAATTCTACTGTAGGAGACAGAACAATCAGAAATGACAAGTAGAACAGATGCTTAACTGAGATGTTCTTTTCTAACTGGGATCATGTTCCCTTTTGCTCAACAGCAGTGCCAGCAGGGAGGAGAGGAAGCAAGGAAGGGAGGAGAAATACTGTAGACCACATCAAACAAGTTAGTACTCTAACTTAAATCAGACTTAGCATATGAATTATGGGTAAATAAGTACCTTGTGATTGATTAAAAAAATACCAGTGAAAGTCCATCTAGCTTGGCATAAATATTCCAGGAATTTATAAAGAAGGATATGTGGAATGAGTCTTTGGAAGAAAATAGAAAACAACTACCTTAAAAAGTTGATGTACTACACCAAAGGTGGGCTAAGTTTTTTGTGGCCAAGGGACATACTTAAAAAAACAACTGCGAGGACTGATGACATGATGTCACTAGAGTGGTTGAGGCTAAGAGTTTGAGTTCTTTTATATTTGGGGGGAGTTGCAGGGTATCTCTAAAAAGCTTCCCAAATCAGTAAAAATTGCCCCAGTTTGGACATAAATTCAATGGGATTTTAAGGTGAAATGAGTGCTCAAGGTTTAAGGACCATAGTTAACCCCTTAAAACTGCACCAATCGAACAGTGATGGCCCCATTTGTGTTGGGTCTGGGGTCTTCAGAAGAGGTGCTAGGGCACTGCCTGTGTTCAGCCCTGTATTATGGCTTTGAGAAAAAGAACTAAGGTGGTCCCTAAATCTAGTGCTGTAAAGCCACAGTGGTTCCATTCTCGCTACAGGAGCTATTTTCACACACGTCCTATTAGCTGAGCTAATGTTTCTTTAAGGAAATGCATCTGCACACCTTTACAGTCAAAGATTCATGAATTGTCTCACAGCACCAACAGGTATGGTCAACATAATGAGCCCCGTCTGAAAAAAAGTACTCATGTATTTGCTTTTATAGCAGCTAGCAATGGTAAAACTCTTCCAGATTGTTTCAAGAAAATTGCTTTGATGGACCTATGAAGTGACTAATTGTGCTGGTAGGTAAGGAGAGTTACCATTCATTCTTTAATTCCATATGCATGTGTACTGCTTGAACCTTGAAAAGATGGTTTATAAATGGGTCAGTAAAGAAACAAGCACTTGGCCAGTCTCAATGAATGCACGCAGGGAATTTGTAATGAAAATAATGGAAATTGGATGGGTTTTAAAGCATGGCCCCCAAAAGATGAACAAAAGAAGACACAGCTTTGCACAAATTTTCAGTGTTCATGTATCCATTCATATGCTTATTTATAAATAATGAATATAATATAAATATGTTTTGTCACAGAGCAGAGAGGAAGACTGGGACCAGGTGATGTCTGGACTGATTCATTCTGCTTTCTAGATGCTTAGCTTGTTCTCTTGTTCTATACAGGTAGTCCTCTTTTAGCAACTGGCTCAGATAGTGACCATTCACAATTACAATGGTGATAAAAAAGTAACTTTGCAACCAATGCCCACATGTAAGACAACAAAGCCTTCTGTGTGAAACTGATTAAGGTCTGGTCAGTTTCAGGCAGCTGCTGCAAGCTTTCTAATAAACTAATTAAGGTCAGAGATCTGAGCTTGGTAACTTGTGGTTAGCATTTTTTAAGGTTGCTGTGCCCTGAAAAAATCAGCACAGGAAGAGATAGCTTGTGTAAGCAATCTCTCTGCCCTGCAAGGAGGCAAACAAGGGGGAGGGGGGAAGGGGGGAAGGGGGGAAGGGGGGGAAGAGGAGGTCAGGCACAGGGCACTGTACAAGACACTTTATCTAAATGAGAACAGCAATCAGTGATCTTTGCAGCGTCTCTCTCTCTCTCTCTCAATCACGTGGTTCACTTAGTGACCATGTCACCAGAACCAATTGCATTCATTAAATGAGGACTACCTGTAATTTTTTTATCTCTAAGCCCTGTCCCCTTGCACCATTGTTTGAAGAAGATGTGCCTTCAATAGCAGATTGTGTTTTTGAGAACCCTACAGTTAAAAGACCTTCCTCTGTATATTAGGGCACATGTGGTGCCCTTCTCCTTGATATGTTAGATATCTGCATGCAGGGAGCTTGTTATTTATACATAGGACTGTTCACTCATACAAATTCTCATCATCAGACTGAAGGGTTCCAGGCCAGATACAAATCTATAATCCCAATGAGCACTACACCCAGACGCAAGTAGGAAGAGGAGTTACAAACTTATGAATTATTAGTGAGAAGTGTGGTTTTTAAAACCCAGCTCTGCAGATCTCCCAGAACTGCTTGAATAGTGTCTGATGTCTGAGGAGGACATTCCCCAGTGCTATTAAATCTTCAACAGTGGCTTTAACATACACAGAACAGCCATGAATTTTCCCTTCACAAGTGTCTGGCAAGCCATTGAACTGGAGATGTTTATGGGAAAGTAAACTATGGGATTATTCGGCATGCAAAGCGTGTAAGCTCAGAGCCTTTGTGAATGCAGAGTGAATCCCAGGGCTACAGCCCCTCTCTGGAATGCTTGGATCCTGCTCTTTCTAGTCAATCCAAGCTCTAATTTGCAATCTCCAATTTACAAGGAGCCACATCTCTGCCTGGTCTCAGAAATCTATGCTTTGATTGCAATGGAGAGTACACAAATGCTTAATATTAGCACTCTGCAAAAATACAAACAGCTTGCTTCCCCCCGCCCACCCCAATAGTTCTTATTCAATTTATTGGGGGAGAAACTACTTTCAGTGTTTCTTTCAAAAGAGAAAAGAATTTTGGTGAAATGGGTGGATTGCAGTGTTGTGCACGTATTTATTTCTAATTTAGATTTCTAGGGCCACCCAACTCACAGGAACTCTAGGCGGCATACAGATTAAAAGCAAAAATCCAATACACTGAGCCATTAAAAAAAAGGAAATAACCAGGGGAAAAACATAACACAAATATTACAAACACTCTGACCTAATCTAGAACCTGGGGAGAAAGCCAGGTCTTCATGCCTTGTTTAAAGGCTGTTCAAAGCTGCCGGAGGGATGTTTACTTATTTTAGGGGCAGCCCCATCAGATAGCATTGTTTAACAGATGGGACCCAGAGGATGTCCCCTCTGTCAGATCTTAGGGGAAGGGCAGAAACCATGGGAGAAAGGTGGCCCTTAAAATAACCAGGCCTTTATAGGCTTGGGCTTAATAGGTGATAACCTGCACTTTGAATTGCACTTGGAAGCTCACTGGCAGCTCACCCAGCAAAAGCGTTACATGGGTGGACCCATCTATATCCATAACCACTTGTGAGGCCACCTTCTGGATCAGCCATAGCTTGCAAGTGGTCTTCAGTGGCAGCCCCATGTAGACTGCCTTGCTATAGTCCACATGACAGTGACTGTGAGAAGATCTTCCTGTCCAGGAAAGGGCACAATTGACGCAACAGATGTTCAAAGACCCTCCTGGCCACAGCTGCCACCTGTATTTTCCTATGACACAGAACAAAGAAGGTAGATGCAGGTAGCAAAACGGATGCTGGGAAAGGGGAAGAGGATGAAGAGAATTGGCATGCTGATCCTTATGCTCTGGTGTTCACAATGAAGGACGGGTTCCACCCCATGGGTTACCTTCATCTTCATTGACCTTCATGACTTTATGTACTTCAAGGAAAATGCCAGATCTTGAAAAAACACACTTTGCAAAGCTTGATAAAAGGAAAAGGTGTAAATCCTATAACATGGAGCCACATGGAATCCATCAAAGCTTTGGGAAGCCTTCCAAAAGTTGCTGTCAGTTTCTAATTTTAATGTAATATCATCATCATCATAATCACCATCATCATCATCATCTATATAAAAAGCATCTCAAAGTGGTTTATAAATATAAAAAATATATACAATTAGATAACTTAAAACAGATATAAAAACTAGGATGATGCAGAGATCTGGAACACGTGGGTGGATAAATAGCACCTGTCAAGAATTCTGGGAGCTGGACAAATAGCAACTGTCATGCTGGCTGGGGAATTCTGGGAGTTGTAATCCACATATCTTAAAGTCACCAAGGTTGAGAAACACTGCCTTAGACCATAAGCATCTTTTTTCAGGATTACGCATCAGTTGTGGGAAGCACCTATGTGAGTTCAGAAAAAGCTATAGCTGCTTTAAGATGTTTCCAGTGGAAGTTACATGCATGCTTACAGGTGTTTCAAATCACATTTTGCCCTTTGAATCCAAATAGCTGCCCAGTTCTGATAAAAATGATTGTCATCATCATATGGCACCAGAAAACACAGAAACAAAAATAATTGCCCCACATTCCTATAAAGAAAGCTTGATAGATCTTCAAGAAACATCTAAAACACATAACAGTACAGTAGGCCCCTCAGAAAATTCATGGAGGCAAGAATTCCAGAATAGAGTAGCTGCCACAGATAAGGCCAAAATGTGGGCACCCCCAAAGTGGCATTCTGTGGTTTAGGCACATGCAGTGAGACACCTTGCAATGATTTCAGGGACTGACCACATACTTAACAGTGAATATTGCCCATCGGATACTCTGGTCCCAAGCTGTTTCGGAAATTTAACATCATATACAAAACCTAGACCCTATTTTAGTAGCTAATTAGTCACCAGCTAGTACATCAATGAATTGTTAAATATATGGGAGTAATCTTATTAACTGAATTCCATTTTATTTATCTTTAAATGAAATCAAATTAAACTTTGTCCTGAGGTCCTGATTCACCTCTTATGTTTTTAGAGTGTCCTTCCTGCTCTCATCCAAGCAATCCATCCCAAGGCCTGCAGCCCTTGACTCAAAATGTTCCTAACACTGAAGATGTATAGAATCAAGAAGGAATGTGTGTGTGTGTGTGCGTGTGCGTGCATGTGTGTGTGTGTTACTGCTTTCATCCTCTCATTTTTGGAACTGGTTTTTTTCTACACAGACACATTCTTAAAGTTGAGACGGGGGAGCAAAAGAGCAGCAACAACGACGATGATGATGATGATGGTAATGAAAGGTAAACATGAAGCAAGAAGTGGCTGTTGAGATCATGAAAGGCAATCTTTCCAAGCATTATTTCATGTTTCTGCTCTATGTCACAGGGACCAAAGAATAATTTAAAAACAAGGTTTAACATTTTTAAAAAATATTTTTTATTACTTACATTTTTATACTTAAGTTTTAAAAATTCAAAATGGCTGGGTGTGGGCTCCCATGAGAACACAGGTGGCTTTTAGATTTGATTATCTTGCAAGTTTGGGGCTTTTAAAAAAATTGCATATCTATGTATCTATACTGTATATCTTTATCTAAGTATCTATCCATCGGTAGTTGCCATCTAACAATATAGTAAATGTCATGTTACAGCCCCCCAACAATCTGAGCACCTCATTCTGATAAAGTGGGCAAATCTGGCATGATGAATATCGACTGTTATTTGTGACACATTTCCCAAAGTCAAATCTGACCTTACAACAGGGACTAGAAAGCTTCAGTGAAGTATCGCACACCTGCAGAATCAGCAATCCACTTACAAGCAGGAGAAAGACAAAGCAATTTGATGCACATTTCAAAGAAGAAAGATGCACATTTTAAAGCTACACTTCCACTCAATTGAGGCATTAATCATCAAAAATAGGCTTTGCCAAATAACCTGAAACTATGTGAGGCGCTGCAGTGATATGGTCAATCAAAAGCACATAGCAGCATAAAAATCAATCTTTTTGTACAAACCACAGACCTTCTAAAGGAAAACAGAGAGAAGATCAACAAGGATTGTGCAGCACAAGAAAAAACACCAAATAACCTGGGGAAGATGCTTGCATGAAAATAATGACGCCTACAGCAGAATGCTGCAATTGATGGTAACACGGCAACTACCATTTGGTTTGCAAAACTCTCAAGAAGAAATAGATGCTCCATATAATTATTGGACAGTAGAAAAGCTTGTAATTGACCTTATCATTCTGAGATGCTTTTTCAGTCCTTCAACTCTTCAAAATGTGTGGCAACAAGAGAGTTAATTCTAAACCACTCTACATCTGAAATGTCCTCACCTTCACATTAGAACTACATTTTATTGGAGATCTGAAATTTTCATAGTTTCACACTACAAGCCTGCATGGCAACCTCAATGAGGAAATGATGAAGGAAAATACTTTAGGACCATCAAAGCTTAACCTCCATATGCCTGGATGTGTATCTGTTCACCATCCATACCAGAGCTGCTTCTAAAGATAAAAGATGAGATAAAAGTAACAATTTCTTCATACAGCGCTTGGTTGAATTACATTACAAGATATGATACTGGTCACCAACCAGGACATGTTTAAAGGGGTCTGGGGGCTAAATATTCATTTTACCTGAGTTCTTAGGCTAGAAACTCTGTCTATGCAACATTTGCATGAAGTTGTGGGGGGCAGAGACGCATTACGTCCACTGGTGTATCCCTACATAAGGACATAGACTTGAAGACCTTCACAATATTGGACTTGCGATCATGTAGGAAGAAGCGACTGTCCCATGTGGGATTCAGCTTCTTTTTCCATGTGTTTATAGTGCCATATATACAGTATCATGAACACTATCTAAGTGTAGACAAGGTAGAACACTATTTTTATATCCCTGGTGAGCAAAGGTGGTAGAAGAGAAACAAACTTGTTTTAGGATCAATGAATTCTCAGTTGTCATGTTTTAATTAAATGATTATTCTGAACAGCCTTGGAGTTTGAATTAACCTAGATATGGAGGATGTGGCCTTTTCTTCCACTTTCTATAGCTTTCTGCAACTGGAAAGGTTTATCGCCACATCTCAGCTCCCACCTGAATTGCATAATCTGGCTTTGTCATACCCATGAAAGGAATATGATAATAATTAGCATCTGTCCTTAAAATGCTCATTGTAAACCTAAACATTTTCTATAATTATCTTTTTTATATTAAAAAAAAATCATGTTAACATCTCCCCTTCTGTTTAAACAGTTTAAACAGGATTTCCAAACTGTATTTCCTCTTATTCCATACATTAGCATGAGTAAGAGGTTAATGCCCTATTACACACACACACACACACACACACACACGAGCGCGCGCACACACAAAAGAGAATTATTGGGTAAAGCTGAACCAGAACTGCAATTGACTGGGCTTAAATTCTAGCTTCACCTTCTCATTTGGCATAAATCACTTAGCAGATGGGAAGATAATCCAGGATCCTAACACATTCTGTTTTGGGGGATCATCCCTTGTTGCTAGAAATATTATCTTTGCCACAGAAAGCATTGTAGTCTATTCCAGTGGTTAAGAGATAAAGCCAGGAAGCTAAATGTTATGATGACTGTTATTGCAAGAGTTGATCTCATGCCCTATCAAACGCTGATCAGTGCCAATCAACGCCATAGAAAGATGAGGGAGGCAAAGAAGTAATTCATTTAGAGCACTCCATTGCCAGGCAGTGATTGACATCAATGCTTCTTAATTTTTCCTACTTACTTGGGCTTACTATAGAATTTTGCCAGGGCTGTTTTCAGGAGTTTTAGGCTCTTTAACTGGATCCTGACTTGCCAATGATGCATCACTCCCACTTCCAAATACTACATCATCTAAAAAGGATTCAGACTAGATGTGTAGGTCTAGATCCAGACCTAGCACATATTGAACTTAATGACATTCATTTTAGGCAAGAGGTATTGACATTGCTCTAAATAGGAGTAGTCTGGATCTAGCCCAGTTATTGTGATTTAAATAGAAATTCAATAGATTTCACCATAACGAGAAGATGGTGAGCAGACCTTTAGTCTGAATACTAGGTTTGCCGCAGCCCAGAACCTAAAAATTAATGGGCTCTCCTTATTTTCTTATGGAAGATTTGGTTTGGATAGATCTTATTACTATATCACTACTACATCAAATAGATTTATACAACAAATTAAACAATACTCTAACTTAGACCATATGGAATGATACTATTCAACCTTGCCTCTTGGTCAGTAAAAGGCTGAGAACTAACAAATTTCATGGAGTCAAGCTCTAGAGTCTTGTACTCACATATTCCATTTTTTATTCCAGATTTCTTAGATATTATTCTAATGTACTTTTGTATTTTTTTTTTATTTTGGACAATATTCAGCCGCTATAAGATCCTTCTCTAATACACTCAAAGTTTCTGCTAAGGCATCAGGACCAAACAAGGAATATAACAAATGTTTTAATTGTATATATGGCCTTGAGTTTCTTCAGTAATTAAGCAGGAAATCCAGATAACGTTTGAAGTGCGTGATGATTGTCATAATATTTATCCAACCATGTACCTTCCAGCACTCATGGATTTCCTAGGATAATGCAGTTTTAAATTTGTTAATATAACTCATGACTAAATATTGCCTATGATCAGATACATATTGCAGCTTTCCCTAATGTAATGCCCTCCAGAAGTGTTGGACTCCAATTGCTACATTTCTAATCCTTTGCTGGCTGAAAATGCTAAAAATTGAAATCCAGCACATCTAGGGGACTTCAGGATGGATGAAAGCTGATTTACAATAACATATTTTTGATAGTATGCCCCAAATTCTGGAAAGATAGCATTTTTATTATAATTCATGCAAATAACTGAATTTAGCTTGGGTAGTGAGGAAGGGTTCAACGTATGCATTTTATTTATTTATTTACACAACATATTAGCCACCTATCTCACTTTTTCCAAGTGACTCTGGGCAGCGTGCAACAGGGTTAAAAAACAATCAATAAATACTTCATGTAGTTATTCTGCTGAGTTTTCATTGTATTGTTTAAAATAGCTTGTGTGTTCCTTATTACAAGTGTGAAGCTTAAAGCTTTAGATTAAGTTCAGCTGATAGGAGAATCATGTTCAAATGTCAGGATAAAGAGTGGCTCACACCAAGCTTTGAGACCAAAATTTCATAAGGCCAGCAGCCTAGAATCAGGTAGTAATGCTCAGAATCAGTTAGTAATGGGTATGTACAATGAAAAAAAGCATTGGTGATATTGGTTACAGGACCTTCACCAATAAGATTTCCAATTCAAATACATACACATGAACCTTCCACTAATAAATACATTACATGAGGGTCTACTACTGCTGTGTCTGTCCATAGAAACATCTGACAATGACAGTTGTGAGGAGAGGTCATCACATTGTGTGTTTTAGCATGAATTCTCTATATCAAAGCGAATGGCTTGAGATGTAAAAAGTGTTTGTTGAAATCACTTATTTCATCTCACTTTAGAAAGTGCATTTTATTTTATTTTATTCAACCATAAATGGTTTTCTGGAGATATGGTGTCGTCACATTCAGTCCAATTGCAAACCTGGTATTAACAGGTTGACTCAAAAGATTTGGGCAATTTCCAAATCAAAGGGTGTTTCTTCTGAAACAGACTAACTCCAAACTTCCCACAAATGCAGAGGGACTCAGAGACACAAACAGCGTGACTGCAAAACTGATACACTTCTCCCCAAACTCTCTATTGAAAGAAAATGAACAGAGAGGCTATAATTTCATAATTGACCACTCTGGCTATTACTCACAGGGAATGATTTTAGCAGATTTTTCAGATTGCAACTTGTTCAAGAGTTCATATTTTTAAAGACGTTTGATGGAATCTGGGAAGGTTTACATTGGATAATTGCCTCAAAAATGCTGGAAGCTCAATCCATTCATTGTCTAGGCTTTGCATTCATCGGCCATCTCTGCTATTTCATTTTAAGCGATTTGAGAGCTAAACCACACAAAATAATAAACTCACATCATTTTCACTGGCCCTCCATTGGTTGTACTCTTCCGAAATTGTACATGTGTACTAACTAAGCCTATTTCTTTGGCTTATTTGTAGCCAATATCTCTACAAATCACATAAGGGCAGAAGCATATTTTTCTCGGGAAATCCTTCAGATGCAAAATATATCTTGCAAATAAAACAAAAATGGAACGTATTCTCTTAAATGTGGTAAGCTTGTTCCCTGAAGCGGGGTCAGCCATTCATGCAAATTTGAAAAAAGTTACCCTTTTTTAAAAAAAATAAATAAATCAAAATTTAATGGTACCTAAGGCAAAGAATCCTTCAACGGTTCATCTGAAATTAGGTGATTGCATCCTCTTGTACAAAGATGCAATGCCTGAAAATGTAATTTGATAACAACATTTAGTGTACAGCTGTCTCTTTCCTAAGTAATGAATGGAAGCTGCTAAGCTTTCAGTTTCTAAACTGAAATTCAGATTTGGCCTCCATTCTCTGAACTGAACCCAAGGAGAATCAAGGTATTTCCAAAACAGTGATTCAGGATAAGAATAAAACCTTGTAGTCAGTACAAAGTTCTGTTAAGTAAAGATCAGCTTACATCTCATTGGATTTCTATTCACAACAATTTCTTAATAGTTACCTTGTCAAATCAAATTTCTCAGCCTTCAAAGTGCAGATTCAAATCTATAACTTAATTTATTGGCTGCCAGACATTCCTAACAATCCTGAACATTAATACCCCTTTTCTATTTTAAAATAAAATAAAAGTAAAGATGTGATTGATCTTTTTTCCAATGACAGTCTCTGCTTCCCTCCTCCCAATCAATGAAATTTGAATGGCACATTAGCGTCCAAATCAGTTTTTTAACAGCAGAAATATTTCATTAAGTATATATACTGAAATTGGCCAGCATGCAGAATTGTAATAACATCTACCAAAAAAAAAAAAAAAAAAAGTCATTGGCCTGCAGATAGAAATATATGGATGATCCTATATTTGGTAATAAGCTGCAAAATATTTCTATCATCACACTTATATGGTTTCCACTAATATTTTAACTGGATTTAGGAAAGGGAAAGGAATGTGAGATGAATATGTACTTTAAGAAGAAAGAAGAAAGAATGTTTGCTGTTCTGAAGCACACTTCATGACTAATTATGAGATACAGAATTGCTACTGCCATAAAAATTAAGAATATGTAGCATAATGCCCTCTTTTTGCAAATATAGGCATTAAGGCTGAAATGCACTAAACACTTACAGTCTAGGCTCAGTTTAGTAGGCATGTACTGTAGAGCTCCTTAAGGCAGTTTGGGAATATGCTTTCAAATAAATATCCTTAGGATCAAGTGCAAGCAAGAACCCTACTTAAATTCTACACACCCAGGATTTTCAAGGCTCAGGTTCTCTGTATTTGTTTCTGTCATGGAATGGATATATTAAATGTTTTTTTGTTTTAAAATATAATGTTGAGTGCTACACCTGTTTCTGCTATCCTCTTCTAAATATTACCAGTTTCCTTATTCCCACAATTATATCCTTTCAGACTGAGATTTAGCTGAGTTTAAAGTTGAGTTTAATGTCGTGTATGCCAAAGGTCTTAGGTTCAATATCTGGCATTTACAGTAAAAGGATCTTTGGACTTTTGCATGAAACACAACTACCGTCAATCACAACAAACTGGATTTATAAGTCAACTTCGGGTAAGGCAATGCCTTAAATTCCTTTATTCTTTGGAACAACTTTCCTGCAACTTCTCAGAACACTAGGCTTCATGGAGCTCCTTGTTCTTTTCACACCCTTTCTTCCTCTGCTCCAGTGGAGAGCGAGTTTCTGCATTTCTACATCACATCAGTCTCAAGTTTTGACAAGGAGAGATCTAAAATAGCTTGAGTTTGATGCAGCCCAAAATAAACCCTTGTGCTAGGTGCATCATATCTGCAAATAACTTTGTTTAGTTACACAATATTTTTATTTAATGCTCATTGTAGATAAATACTGGTATGCAATAAATACTGGTATGACACACTCATAGATGCCATCTGCCACTTGGTCTATGAATAATAGACTAAAGGCCAGCACCACTTTTGTTGTGTTCTGTTTCTGTGTGATCCTGAGTTCCCATGTGTATATCTTCCTCATCTGACATGCAGACAGGAATGTTATAAAGGTTAATTTCGATATTTCAATATTATAAAGACAACAAAACCATGATCTTTGGGACTAGAGGATGTTGATCCCACCATCTGTCTTCTCCTACCTATCTTTTTCCTGCAGTTAATCTAATCTGAGTAAGTGGGCTGTATGCACAGCTGTGCTCATTCAGCATTATTCCAAAGACCAAAAAGATCAACTCATTACCTTGAGAGGACAGCACATCTGGATGGGACATAATTAAGGAGCAGAAGAATGATCAAGACAAACTGGAACCAAACAAAAATCAAGGAAGTTCAATACAGGAAGGAGTTAGTAGAAAAGAAAGTGTATACCATAGTTAGTTTGTATTAACTAAAAGCACTTACACAAAACACAGCATGCAGTTTTTGTTGACCCTCCCACATCCTCAAGAAAACTGGACTTTCACTACCCTCTGAAATTGGCTAGAGAGGGTGGGAAGGGGTTGGTGACAAGTCAGTGTCTTGCATCATACAAGCAGAGGCATTTTCTTCAGGTGTAAAGTGACATTGGTACAGGTCATTTTATGTTAATGTCACTTATTTTCCTTGGTATCATCCCATAAAAAGCCAATACTCTTTGCAAGAGTTCTCAGGTGGTGTCAATAGTCAAAACTCAATTTCTGAATTAGGTGGCAGGAAAGGATAATTCACTTTTTTATCTTCATGGGTAGACTTGCCAAGTGGGATTTATACATCTAGAGATCTTTGTTCGAAGTTTCAAGGGTTACCTATCTAGGATCTAGGCTTTCTCTGGTTCAGAGCAGCTCTAATGAAGTCATGTGCGTCCTATGCAAGAGTCCAGTAAAATCCAGTTTGCAGATAAGTTGGATCATGATAGATTCTTCTGTGCTTTACAGGATACAAGCTGTCACCTTGATCCAGCTAGGCAAATCTAAAATGATGGTAGCAGTCTGAGCATGGTACCAACATCTGTCTGAAAACAATAAAAGACTGTTCACATTTAACTTGGGAATCTCAAGGTGCAAAGCATAATTCCCAAACATTTTCTCCAATTTAACCTACTCATTTGAGGTTGAAGCATTACAAAACTTATTTTTAATGTATTTATTGTTATTGTACTTGACAGAGGGCAGGGTTTTTCAAACTGTTCCATGGAATTCTGCAAGCAATTGATGGGACTCCATGAGAGACTAAAGACAACATCAGCAACAAAAGTTCATTCAAGCACAGCCAATTTTCTATTACTAGAGCTTTGTCTCTTTATCAGGGTCTTGGAATTCTTTTTTTAATTAACACCTTTAAAACCATGGAATCTCTGATTTAGAAGGCTGGCTAATTGCAGGTGATTCAGGGTAGCATGCAATAGGTTGAAAAACACACCAAGATCATCATCAATAATAATAATAATCACAACAATAATATCACATTGGTAAATGCAGAATAATTAAAGAATGTCATTTATTTATTTACAAATTTATAACCCAGTTCAGTCCAGACGGTTCTAGAGCGTATACAAAGGCAACAGCCAGACAAATGTAACAAAAATAAAACACAAGATATAATTACAGCATAAAAATTAAAAAAATGTAGCCAACCATATATCGCTTATCATGAAGTAGTAACTAAGAGTTGTGGAAGAACTTTGATTTGGTTTGGTTTAATTTATTAGCCACCCAATGCTTAATTTTTTTAATGAGTAAACATGTTGCAGTTACTATGTTAAAGGGATTTCTTCCTCTGTTTTTCTTTTCTTTTCTTTTTTAATCATTTTTATTGAAGTTTATAGAAGACAGATAAACCTAATACAAAAATCAAATAAAAATAGATTTTAAAAATTATATATAAGGCAGTGCAAAAAAGTCTGCTTTTCTCTTCCTTGACCTTGACCAATAGAAAGCCCACTGTGATTTACAACTATTACTTCTTATTTGGGGCAGAAGAGTTTAAAATTTTGAAGATACTTTTCTGATGCAAGTAGTGTCTTGGGAGTGGTTGTCTGTTGCAACCTCAATGAAAAGAACACTGAAAGAAGAAACTTCTGCCCTTGAGGTTACCTTGGGAACCTTACAACTAAAGATGTGGGAAGGTAATTTCTTGAGGAGTGATTTAGACATGTTCAAATTCTTTTCAAATCTATTCCCAGTGGTGCCAAAAACAATGGGAACAGATTAAAAAAAACCTTTAAGGTCGCCATTCTAAAATTCCGCTTGGTGGTAAACTTATCTCATTGTTATACACTGAATATAGACCAGGGTTAGGGTTTGGGTGTTTGGGAAGAAGGGATTTGGCTTGTGTGTTGAAAAGATATGTGGAGTAAAAAGGATACATGAAGGAAAGGGGCTCCCACTGGGGAGGCTGAAGCATTGTGAGAAAGATGGAGAAAGGACAGGAGCCATTCCAAAAGACTTTTCAGGGTCTCCTTGTTGTCTTCAGCTTTGAACTGTGGACCCATGGTTTAAGATATCCAATTCATCTACCAATAATATTCCCATTATTCCTATTATTTAATCTAGAACCATTACAATCCATACATTCCAGATTGCCAATGGTGGTGTATCATATCCCTGGCCTAGAACGATTCTGACAAGTGCTCAGAATTAAGACCCCAAGGTTGCTGTTATTTCACCAATGTGATTTTTTTTATTCCTCATTGTTTGAAAACTAAGAAACATCTGGAGCACCACAGGACAAAGACAAAGAGTGAAGACAAAGAGTGAAGTCAAACAAGCACAGGTAAGAGCCTATACTAGGACTTACCTTGTGGTGATAAGGGCGGTGAAACAAACTTACTTCTCTGCCTTATTGCATCTGAAGATAGCCACCCAGCAGCCATGTTTTGGGTGACCAGTTCCTTCCTGGGTAAGGAGGTGCTGGGGGAGCAACTGCAGGGCTGCTGTGAAGAATGTTCTTGGCATCTATCAGATAAAGTCACTCAACTTCACTTGGAGTTGGACTCTGGCTGGGCAGACCTTTGGAAGTGAGTGAGACACATCTGAGTCCCATTATCTGGGAGGAGATTGAGCTGGTTGATCCTGAGGAAAAGGACAGGGTCCTTGTGGCTGTGAGTTTGGCCACCTGTGTTCTGGACCCATGCTCCTCCTGGTCGGTCAAGGCCTCCTGGGAGGTTGCATGTGGCTGGGTCCAAGCAGTGGTTAATTCCTCCTTGAGGGAGAGGATGGTACCACCTGCACTGAAGGAGGGGGTGGAGTGCCTCCTCCTCAAGAGGCTATCCTTGGACCCAGCTGTTATGGACAACTTTTGTCAAGTCTCCAACCTTCCCTTTCTGGCGAAGGTTATTGAGAGGGTGGTTGGAACTCAACTTCAGAGGGCCCTGGATGAAGCAGAATCAGTCTGAGTTTAGGCCAGGGTACAGCACTGAGATGACATTGGCCATGCTTGCTGATGACCTTTGGAGGTCCAAAACACAGCAACGTGCACAGTATTGGCTGTTCCTAGGTTTGCCCACATTACCCCATTGTTGCACAAGCTGCACTGGCTCCCAGGTTCCTTATGGGTGCAATTCAAGATGCTGGTTATCACCTTTAAAGCCCTACATGGCATGGGACCATGTTCCATCTGCTTGTCCTACCAAATTGGATATGGTAGACACGCTCCAGGTCCCTTCCCTGAAATCTTGCCATCTAGTGGGACCTCAGAAGCATGCTAAGATGGAATGTATCTATGAAGAGGAGGAGGATATGAGAAATCAAGGCTGTCAGGAAGGAGGAGGTGCATTTTAGGAGGGGGAGGAGGCAAGAGGCAACACAGTCTGCAGGGGGAGCATGAGAAGAGAAGGAGATTCAGGATAGCCACTCCCTAGAATCTCCCAGGGTATATCCACTAATTGCAGTAGTATAGATTCAGTCTGGCAAAATTCTGTCTATAAGGTATAAGCAAATAAAGGAACTTTACTCAACTGGACCGTTTCACCATTGTTCTTGGGCTGCGCCTAAGACATGCCTTTTCCATGGCTGCCCCTACCTTATGGAATACCCTCCTTCCCATGATTCAGCAGGCCCCCAACCTTTTAGCCTTTCAGAAGGCCATTAAGACCTGTTTTTTAAATCAGGCTGTGGGTTAGAATGAGGATATTTGGAGCTGGTTCTGGGGCATCCCAAGGGAATGATTGAGGTGCTGGGTTTTTCTTTTTTCTTTTTATGATTTATGGTTTTATAGTTATTGGTTTTATTGTTGTGAGCTGCCCAGAGTTGTGTTTAAGATGGATAGCCATACAAACCTAATCAATCAGTCAATCAATCAATCAATCAATCAACTCTTCCATGGTGTATGCAATTTTCAAGCCATGCATTCAGGATTCAGTGGCTAGGATTAGGGTTTTTATATCTAGAGTCATCAGCAAAAAAAAAGTGTAGTTAAGGAATCACCTGATTCTTCAGCCTTCTTAAGGCCTCATTGGGTGAAATAAGTAGTAAAAGAGCAGCACTTATTCTCAGAATTATTCTACTCTAGCTTCCTGAAGTGACTTCTCCAAGGTCCTAATAATGCCAGAGCTGAGGTCTCCCTTATGTATTCATTGTGACTACTGCTTGAGGTTCTCAAGAAGTCCAGGGCACAATGTGCCATCTGGTGCATTCTTGCTACTTAAAAACTCTAAATGGTGGATGTGATTCTTGCTTTTAAATGGGTCTTGGGTCACAGCATACTTTAGCCATTTTTGGGAAAGGTGGTATATCTTGAAGCCCTTTAGAGATTTCTGATTCTTTGTGATGCCTGGATGAGATTCTGCAAGCACTGTCTGTCAGTAATTGCTTTTTTGAGTTCTTGTAGGCTCATGCTGGTGTCATCACTGGTAGTATCTAGCTACTTTTCTTCCCTTGACTTCTTTTCTATTTGCCTTCAATTTTTCTGAGCATTGGGGGCTTCTCCAATACCTTTGCATTGTATGCGCCAAATATCTAAGGTTCAGTTTCATTATTAGTGTTTCCTCTGAGAGCAATCTGGCTTTACTTCAAGTATTGAATGAACTGTTTTGCTTGAAATCCAAGGCATTCTCAGTAAATTAATAATTCTTGTGTTAATTTTTTTTTTAACAATTTGTAAAAACCTCCAGAGTCACTGGGAGTTGGGTGGCATATAAATGTAATAAATAAATAAAATTTTCCCCAGCACCACAATTCAAAGACAATTTTTCTTTCTTCAGCTTTTCTGCTGATCCAGCTTTCACAGCCATATGTTACAACTGGGAAAAACATGGCCTTGATATATATCTTTGTTGTCAGAGTGATGTTTTCCTTATTAAGATTTTGTCCGTACTTGTCATAGTCTTACTCCCAAGTAGCAAAAGTTTCTTTATATCATAGCTATAGTTACTGTCCCTGTTAATTTCTGAGCCTAGGAAGATAAAGACTGTTACTGCTTCTTTTCCACCTGTTTGTGCTGAGTTGGCATTGCCGTAATCACATTTTCAATGTTATGTGATAGACCAGTTTTGCACTCCCTTTTTTCATTTTAAAGAAGAGATTCTTTAAATCTTACTTGCTTCCAGGTGACAGTAAGGGGACAGTACACAACTTTGGCACACTCATTTTGCAATATTAAACCATTTAGTTGTTCCATATTCCATTCTAACTATTGCTTCCTGGTCATCATACATATTCAACAATAGGCAAAGGAGGTGTCCAGATATATTCATATTTTTAAGAACTAGTCATTGTAGTCCACAATGTCAAAAGTGTTTGTATAGTCAATAAAGCAAAACTACTTTGTATTTGGAATTCCTTTGTTTTCTCCACTAGCCACTGGATATTAGCATTGTGATCTTCATGGCCATGCTTTTTCTGAATCCAGTGTGTACAACTGGCACATCTCTTTCCATGTGTTGTCAAAATCTGAATTGCAAAGTACTGAGCATTGTCTTAATAGTATATAAGATAGTGCAATTGCTTAATAGTTGAGCATATTAGCACTGGCCTTCTTTGATACAGGAATATAATTTAAATTTTCCAGTCCATTGCTGTATTTTCCATAGTTGCTTACAAACCACAAGTAGCACTTTAATGGTATTATCTTGCAAGATTTTACACAATTTCTTGCAGCTTTCTTCTTAGCAATATTTCCAGGGCCCATTTAACCTCACTTTCCAGAATATCCAGCTCTACTTCAAATCTTTGTATACATCCTCAATTTGGGGATCTGTTTTGTAGTTCTTCTGTATTTTGGTGACCTTTCTGGGGTGACTTTTCTGGGATGATGTAACTTACAGTGTCACTGGGATGAATAAACTCTATGGCCACTACATTCCATAAAGGGCAATTTTAAATAAGTAAATAAACTGAGTGTCATATTCGATTCTCACTGCCTTTCACTGGGCATATGTATAGGATAAGTGCTTTGGAATGACATGCTAGAAGAAACTGTACTAAACTCACCCTTAAATCTGGATCCTTGCAGAAAGATATCAATTCTTTATTCTAGTATCCACTACTGTGAAGCAAAACATGTACCAACTTTGTCTTTAAAAACCCCTCAATATATACTTGTGGCACTTCCAAGACCAGCATATAACTGCCATCTCCAGTACCAGCATATAACTCAAAGCTACAATCATGCAATCTTTTGGGGGGGAAAGTGTGATATTTGGCCTTTGGGTGGCTTGCCAGGACCTCGCTTTAAAACAGGCCCAGAACATAAAAAGTGGCTAGGGAGAGAAGAAAAACTACAATGGATTTACTTTAAATTGAAATATAATTAAATGGAATTCATTATGTACAGTTAACGTGATTTCCTGGCATGCATTTCATCATTTTCTCCTTCTGCCATATTAAAATTACAATTCAGGCATAATTTTTTAAAGGAGTATTGATGGCATCTTGCAGCACTGTGGCCACAAGTTTTGCAATGCTGGTTTAATCTGAAGCCCCTTTGCCAGCATCGATTTGCCTACAAAAGAGAGATGGAGTCATGTTGGTCTATCAAAATAATTTTACAAATCATAGCAAGAAAATGAGTTTGTTAGCACAAGCAGACATCACTATGGGATAAAATAACAAGAAAGCTTCTCCTGGTTCTCAGTTTCTTCTCCAGTCTGAAATTAGACAGAATAGTAGTGACCAGGAAGTTCAATCTGAGCTCATCTCCTGGGCATAGAAATGGTTTGCCATTGCCATCTTCTGAGATGCATTTTCAACTTCCTCTTCTAGGCTATAGCACTAGAATTCCCATCCAAGACCTAATTGGGTCTGAACCTGCTTAGCTCTTTGAAATCAGCTAAAGCCATCTGGGTGCTTTGGCCTAGCTTGACACTTTTGCTACATTTATTTGTCACATTTATATAGCGGTCCATCTCACACAAAGCTTGGCAAGTGACATGGGCAGAAAAAAGGGTAGTTAAGGACATGGGTGTGATGCTACAGCCTGAAGTTTGCAATTTGCATGAGTCTTAAGATGAGATGAAGATTTGGCCATAGTTTATAGTCTAAGGCAAGCTAAGAGCCAGGAGTTAGAGGACTAGCCAGGAGGTAAAAGTAAAGAGCTAAATGAGACAAAGGAACAGGGATGAAGAGAAAGCCAGAAGTCAGGACTGAAGGTCTAATCAAAATGGAAAGTTCTAAGACAAATGTTGGAATTCAGGAAGACTCTGTTATTCAAGGAAAGCTTGACTGCAGCTACTGGTGCAGCTGTTAAGATGCATACATTCCATGTAGAAGTGACTACTCTCAGTGTTTAACATCTCCAGGTTGAGCAAGAAAAAATCCTGACTGAAAACTTGGAGAGCCACAACATTTCATCCCTGAATGTTTCCTGACAATCAGCTTCTGCCATTTGCCAAACTTCAAAAGTGAAGTAAATACCCACTGAATTTGTTTCTGGATATCTGAATACTTTTGTTGTTATTCTGATATTCATAATACTGAGTTCCATCCAGTCTGTTATATGTGGAATGATGGAATGACTATCCATCAAGCGGTTCAATCAATGCCCATCTGCAGTGTCCTTTTGTATTATCTTTGAACAAGGACACCTTCTGAACTGGAGTTGATGAAATAATCCACCCCACCCCCCCATGCCCCAAAACACAAGAATTTGCTAGAAGGTTGCTTCCTCTTCTAGCCAAGAGATCAAATTAACTCTGAAGTGGTCTTCTGCAAACAAGAGTTTGTGGAAGTAATGTTAGTGTATGTGGCATCATAGAAGATGTCACATCCACTAATTTTCCACCTTTAAGAAAGAAAAAAGTATTTTGAATTTCCCAGATGATTGGATAATGACAGGAAAGGATAGTTTTCTGAAGGCATGATTGGGGCGTATTTTCGGTGTCATGGAAAAAAATAATAAAACAGGAGGAAGGTGCACAAATGTCAGTCTGGATATTTGGATAAACCAATACTGGCATTTCATCAGTGCATAAGAACCCTGGAAAACTCAGTGTTAACAGGACTGGGCTACACAGACCAATAGGCTGAGTTTGTCTAAGGGAGCTTCCAGTGTTTCTTCTTTCATAGTCCATCCTGCTTCAGGGAAACCCATGAGCAGCCTGGGGTGGACGGAGCCTGTCCAGAATCTCCTTAACTAACTGCCACCTAGAATTCACAGTTCATTACATAGGACAGCCACATGCATGGACTCAACAGCTGCTGACACCTGGAAAGTAATAGGAGATGGTATACTCTAAGTGTAAAGACTGGTGTGATCTTGGGTAACAGAGAGGCACTGATGACTGTCAACAAGTGAGAGAGCCTGCACAAGCTGCCACCAGGGAGTGCACCAGATACAGCAGCAGGAGACTCAGTGCAGAATCCCAGTGGGCTACAGGAGAATTGACTTGGCATTTTGCTCCCCACCTCCATGGGATGAAGTTCTGTTTTGCTTAAATATGGTACTGCTCAGTTAGGAAGAACTTTGCAAACTGTTCTACATATGGGCCAACGAGTTGCTATGGAACAGCAAGCCATCCAGGTTTCTCATTTTTTTTTTAAACAGAAAAAGGGAGAAAGTGTACACAAGGTCAGTACATGAAGCAATTAATATAAATTACATGGAAGGTTCAAACGATGCCATTATCCAGTCCTTTAAATATAGGCAGACTAAATACATACAAGCAGGTACTATAGTTCAGGAAGAGTTCAGCCTGCAATTTTGCAGTACCTTGAACTACAGAACCTCCAATACTGTCGGAAACAAATGTAATAGCAATCTTTCTCTCTAGCCCATAATATCTACTTCTTAATTGCAATCCACCCACAACCAACTCCTTCACCTTCATTCTGTGCAATCCTAACATTTCTTCTATCTAGGCAAGCTAACCATCAGCAGAAAAGAGGCAACACCCCTAATTGCAAAGGAATGAAACAGCTTGAGCTTATGTCCAGCACAGGATGTCCTTCATACCTGTCAGACTAACTGATGAAGTTTTTCTTTTTTTCTTTTCCTTTTCCCCGGGATCAAAGTTCTCTGTTTAATTACGTTAAAATGTGCTCTTTTTCCTTTTACGGATGTTGATTTGGCTGACATTTATTGTTTATTGCAAGTGAGATCATTTTCCATTAAGGACAGCTGTGTTAGGTTTGAACAGCTTACTCGGTATTTTTGCATGCAAAAATAGCATTTCTTCTCTCTGCATGAGGAGAAACTAGGGCCCATAGCAACATGAAGCAACAGTGTGAACAGCCTATCATGCAAGATGAATGACTTCTGGATCTGCTGAAGCCCTCGGGGGTGGTCTTGACGCTGCACAAAGGCTGGATCACTGGGCAGAGTTCTCAGTTCCTGTTGCTCTTGGGGTTCTGTCATAAATGCCCTGTTCCCATGTTCCTTCTCCTAGCACACCTTTTCCCTGATTGCTTTCTTCCCTTATTAAGCATCAGCAAAAACAATACACAGCCAATTTCCCCTTCTTCCTTCCGTCTTCCCTTCCTTCCTTGGCTGCAATTTGGCTTGGCTTGTTGATTTCCTTAGTTCTCAAACCTATATGAGAACCCAGAATGACTCCTCTGAGCTGTCATTAGGCCAGGTATAACTCCCTTCCACAAGGTACCCAAACTTTCTAAGGACTAAAGCAAGTAAGCAAAGAAAGAAAAAAATCCTCTTTGCTGATGGCTGGTAAAAGGAGGAAAAGGGGGAAAGGAAGAGGAAATGAACAAGGAAAAGGAACAAAGGAGTTATTGTAGGGATGGTCAATTTAGGGGCCACATACACTCTCACACCCATTTTTGTGGCTCACATTCAGCCACAGAATGACTGAATTTCAGTGGAGCATTTTTTTTGCCTAAAAAATGCTAAACCAGGAATGAAAATAGGTGCTAACCCCCCCTGAAAGACAATACCCATCCTTTTTCATTCCCAATTCCCCCAAGCCACAAAAAATGGGCTGAAAGGTTTTGGCCAGCTCCCTCTTGTGATATTGTCATATCATTAGGAAGGTTTGCAAAAATAAATAAGTCAATAAAAGGTGACCCTCAACCAGGAAAAAGTTGCTAGCCCCATTTATTTATTTTAAAATTTTAGAAAACCACCCCATTTGCAATTTGTGTCAATATTTTTTTTTTAAAGTCAAATAAAGATTACATTTAGTCCAAAACCACTACAGGAAAACAAGATCAAGGTAGACAAGGATAGGTATAGCTAAAATTCTCACAACAAAAGCCCAAGATGGGCTCCCTAATGTCTTGGTCCAATGCATGGAAGAAAAGCCAGGTCTTCGGGGCTTCACAGAAGATGAATAGGATCAGGACACTTGAACCTTGTGGCTGCCCAAGGGAAAGCTCAATTCAAAGGGCAGGGACAACAACAGAGAAGGCACTTATTCCAGGACCCACTGGAAGACACTGCTTTGAAGATGTGTGCACATTGTGCACCTCCTGGTATGGGGAGAAGTAACAGGACATAGGCCATCCCCAGAACAACCCAGCCTTTTGCCAACCATTTTTACAGGTGATAACCAGCAACTTGAAATGCACCTACCAGGAGCCAGTGCAGTTCACAGAGTAGTGGTTTAACAAGGATATATTGAAGTGCACCCATTACTACCTCCACTGCTGTATTCTGGACCAGTTGCAACTTCCAGATGGTCTTCCAGAGCCACCCCATGTAGACCGTGTTGCAGAAATCCAACTGGGAGGTGACTCAGGTATGAGTGACATGAGCAGGCCCTCTGGATCCAGAAATAAAAACACGTAGTACATAAGATTGAATTATATGAAGGCTCCCCTGGCTGTGGCTTTTCAAGCAAGATCCCTGAGCCCAGGAGGAGCTCCAAATCATGCACTGGCTCTGAGTGGGAGATTGTAGCTCCACCCACAACTGAAGGTGGAAAATCCCCAGATTCAGTTCTGAGGGCCCTAAAACCCACAGCCATGTGGTCTTGCTAGAGTTAGGTTAAAGCCTATTCTTCCCCGTTCAGACCCCATAGTTTCCAGATGTTGGGAAAGAACTGAAACAGCATCATTTGGTCAGTCGGGGGCAGAGATGTACAGTATAACTGAGTATCTTCAGCATACTGATGATACTTAACCCTGTACCAACAAATGACCACAGTCATGGAGAGACTATTGCCTTGAGGCACCCACAAAGTATAAGTCTAGGGCCGGGCTTTTTTCTCCCCATTTCTCCCAACCCTCTGAGCCTGTTCAGAAGGATACTATGGTTGATGGTATCAAATGCTACTAAGAGATTAAGGAGGACCATGACAGAATATCAAAAAGTGCAACAAATCTTGCCTCAGTGCTATATCTCTTCTGAATGCAGAAGAGAAGAGATCCAGATAATCGGTTTCTTCCAGGACACTGAAGCTGCAATCTGATCCCTCCTTAAAAAGAGTAGGTTGGAGACTGGATGAAAATTGCCCAGCTCTGTTGGATCAAGCAATGACATCTTGAGGAGGTACCAGACCACCAACATCTTCAAAGCCAGCAGAGCCAGCAGAACCAACTTCTCTCTCAAGGGTGCATTTAGTACCACATGGATTCAATCACATGTCATCTCCTGGAAGGCCTTGACCAATCATGAGAGGCATGGATCTAAAAGATAAATGACTATACTGTTCTTCTAGCCCATCTGTTTCCTCAGGCTAAAAATCTTCCCAGATTATCATGGTAAAATCATGCCTCAGTCAACAGCAGAGGACCTCAAACTGGACCTGAGCAACTTTATCCTCCAGATGCCTAGAATAATCCTCAAAGTGGCTTTGCACTTACTTTTCTGGTTCCTCTTTACCTGGGGCAACCAGGTCACCTTAAATAAGGCTGCTGGCTGGCAATCTGTGGATACAATAAGAATGGAAGAAATACTCATGTTTTGCTACTCTTATCTCCATGAGATAATCCTTAACAAAGACTTTTATCCATAGTTGGTCAGATTTGTTCTTCATCTTCCACCAGTGGTTCTCTAGGGTTCTCTTCTGCCTCTTCATCTCAAGGGGCTCTGGTCCAAGGCCAATATCACCCATAAGCAGATCTCACTCGAATCAAGCATTCAACAACTCCAACCTCACTCTGAAAACCAACAGAGTCTAAACGAAATCTAGCGTGTTCATAGTAGAATAGACTGTATTTGATTAGACTAGATATAGGCAATCTACTTCTGTTCTGAAAACCAATGGCATAGTTCCCTGTCATTTGATGTGAAAACCCAGATTAAAAAAAAAAGCAAACAAACTTCATCCTGCTATGAATACTCTGCCCACTTGGCATCCTTAACCTGAACATTACAATCCTGAAATCCTCACCTCCTCCCAAACATTAAATGAAGCCTACTAGCTCTTAACTCGAAGAGTCAGTTTGGTGTAGTGGTTAAGGCATCAGGCTAGAAACCAGGAGACTGTGAGTTCTAGTCCCGCAGTTGGGTGACCTTGGGCCAGTCACTTTCTCTCACAGCCCTAGGAAGAAGCAGACAATGGCCAACCACTTCTGAAACCTTACCAAGAAAACTTCAGGGACTAGTCCAGGCAGTCTTCAAGAGTCAAAAACTGACTCGAAGGTGTGCACACGCACGCATGCGCGTGTGCACACACATACACTATCTCTTAAAGGTTGTAAATGCCTGGGCCCAGTACACCAAAAGCGTGAGTCAGTATAAGACATTAATAGAAGCTAGAGGGTTAGTTTCTAATGCACTTTAGCAAGGATCTAAATTTCACTGAGAGAAGTGAATGGATCAGCATAAATTTTCCACAGTCCCTTCTGGTGCCTTCCCACTCTCTTATAAATGAAAAAAGAAAGAGCAATCAAACAAGCACATTACACACAAGTGCATGTCTAGTTGCAATGCTTTGTTTTATGGTATTAAAGGCCTTATTTTGTTTGAAAGCAGGAATAATTGCTTTAAAAAACCTTTTGGGATTTCACCAACAGCTAATTAATTGTTAACCAAACCCTTAGATTTATTCACCAATGTTAGATTTTGCTCAACATTGAAAGCACAGTTGAGAAGAAACAGAATCTCACCAGCTTCAAGGAGATAATATGCCCTTAAGTCTGAATCGTTCTGCTGATTTGCTTAAGAGATGAAGCACAACATACGAACACTAAGAGCTATCTTTGACCTTTTATTTGTGAAAAATAATATCAAAGGATCAGAGTTGCTAGAGCCCAGCCATCTGTTCAAGAAATAATGGTCATGATATTGCCGTGTCAATACAGTAATGACCAGGTGAAATCAAAGCTTATAAATAAGAAATAGAATCTGCACATCGCCAGGTAAGACAGTTAGGGGTAAACACACTGAATAGCAATCTGAAAATGCAAATAGTAGGATCCGTGAGATAGGCGTGATTTAGATGTGTGCCAAAATCTATCTTCTGAGGTCTTGAAAGTTTCTGTCGCTTGTGAAAAAGGCTTCTGCTTTTCTATCTCATTTTCGAGATATTTCAGAATTCTTTGTTAGTGTTTATGAGCTGTCTGGGAGTGCTGTGTTATTTTTTCCATCATTCTGATGCTTCCCAATATTCTGATCAGGACCAGAGAGAAAAAGTGAGAGAGAACTATCCTGTTAATAATTTATTCAACACCGTAATATATTCAAAACCTCTTGCATACTCCCCTTACTCATCTACTACCTTAACATCTTGCACCTCTAATCTAAGCTCAAGTTTTATTATCGCTTGTTCTTATGGCATTACTCCAGCCAGATTTCTTTAATGCTTCAGATGTTTTAGTTGAAAATTCTAAGAGGATCTAATCCACAGCATAGCACCAAATTGTACAAGCCATCACACAAGTGACAGCGAATAACTTCTCTCCTCTGTTAAGATACGTCAATGCGGTCAATGAAAAGCTGGTCACTCTGAGTAAGAGAAAGTCTTCTTCTAGTCAAGCTCAACTCCTGTAACATCCATATTTTGATGACAATATGAAAGTGGTATGCCATTGTCTTTTCTTTTTTTTTTTTTACAGTATCTCTATCTAACCTACAGCCCTGGAATCTCCTGATGGTCTCCCATTCACATATTAATCAGGTCTGACCTGACTGAGCATTTTTCAAAAGCAGTAGCCAAGATTGGCTTCTGCAGCCTTCTGCTGTGCCATCTCCACAGCATGGTTGTATTTAGCCAAGAAGCTTTTGGTACACCAAGATGTCCACATGAATTGGAACCTTGATTGTCCAGAATTCAACCTTACATGGAAGCTTTGTGTGTACAATTCCCCATGCAAAGTATCCCCACTTCAGACAGGTGGACCATAACTCTTCACTGACATCAGAGGGTGACTCTACAGAAGGAGGCCTTGTTCAATACTACTTCTGCAGTTAACTGTACAATGCTTTGTACATTTTGAGGGCTAAACAAGTCTAAAGCATATTTGTGGCTTGAAGTCAGTCTTGACTCCTTGACTCCCCATAAACAAGTCCATGCAGTTTTCCTGGCAACATTTTTCAGAGGTGGCTTACCATTGTCTTCTTCCTAAGGCTGAGAGAGAGAGTAACTGGTCCAAAGTCACCCTGCTGGCTTTGTGCCTAAGGCAGGACTACAACTCATGGTCTCCTGGTTTCCAGCTCAGTGCCTTTAACCACTACATGAAACTATCTCTCTCTCTCTCTCCCTCCCTCCCTCTCTCTCTCTCTTTCCCCCTCTCCCCCCTTTACCTCTACAGACATATACAAATGTCTATGTTTTTATCTCGTCTGTCTGTCTATCGATCATCTATCTCTATCTACCTTTACCTCTACTTTTACTTCTACATACATATACATATATACACATACATACACATACATGCTTGTGTGTAATCACACATCACAATGACCTCTGTAACAAAGGCTCCTGTCTAGCATTGGTTTTTTATTTACTCCTCAGCCCTATATTTTTGGATGCTCCCTCCCCTGGAATGCTGCTGCTTTTTTAACCTGTATAACAAGAATCATTTCTTGGTATGTGGTCAGCCTGGTAGAAGCTCAGAGTTCCCTGAAATATGAGCACCAAAGGCCTCCTTGACAGAATGGAATGGTAGGCTTTGTATCCAGCCATTCCTTTTATGGTGAGCCAGCAGGGGTGAAACTGACATGCCCCACCAAAGACCTTTTGGAATACCAGCTTCAGAATGGGCATGAATTTACTTTCCAACTGGAGAGCCTGAGGTGTATAAATCCTGACATTTTTATTGTCACATAATATTTCATTGCTAATAATAGTAGAATTTCCCATACTTGGGAGGTGGGGGGTGGGGAGTTCACACTGGCAAAATGTTGAGTCCCTGTTCACAAGCTGTAAAAATAATACAGAGTTGGTCTGGTGGTTGCAGTTAGATGGTAAATCCCAGGATTTGGTACAATGATGAAACAGTTAACCTGGCCAGAAAGTGAACGTGAATTGATTGATCTGCTCTTTTATCATATCTTAGTTTTATTGGTGAAAGGCAGCATTAAAATGCTTGCAAATAAGTAAGTAAGAAAATATACGTTTGTGTGTGTGCAGAAATCAGTACTATCTGGAGACACTACACGACAGCATTGTCACACAGCCAATATCACCACTCCAACAATATTGAACTCTAAAATACTGTTAATGCCACATTTTGTCAGACATCAACATGTCTTAAGAAGGGATGGGGAACCTGTGATCCTCCAGATACTCTTGAACTCCATCTCCAGTTCCAGCAGGTTGATTAACAGTCAGGGATCCAGGAAATGTAATATAAAACTATCAAGAGGGTTACAGGTTCTACACCTCTGTATCTATTTTGATCAACTATAGTGAAGCAGCAGCTTTTTTTCATGACTACCAAGGGTGAGACTTGGCTTCTGAATTCCTCCAGTCTGTCATCACTCAGAAGTTTCAACAATCATTTATGATTGACCTCACCAGCTTGCTTGCTGTTACCTGCCCTGAACTGTGCTGCAGAGAATATCGTTTCATGGCAGGCTAGTTTTGAGAGTGGTGTCCCTCTTTTCACAAGGTTTTGAGACCCCTTCTTGCTTGCCTGTGACCCCCCTGGTGCCACAGCATTTGGAATCAGAGGGAGGCAGGTATTTGTCAGCAGGATTTTTAACAGTTCATTATAAGCTGTCTCCAGTTTTCCTGCCATTGGAGGAATCGGCAAGAGAGAAATCTTAAAATATTGGATGGTGGGAAGAAAGTGAGTGCTTGAAATCTCATTTGTTGATAGGCATGATATGCAGAGCCCTAATAGGATCCTTGTAGGCCCTCAGAACACTCATCTTTATGTGATTGCAATAATAATCCAGATGTTTAGGATTATAAAGGTGTTTCCTGGACCTATGTTCCTCAATAAGTATACATAATAGTAATAATATTTAAATATATTTAATTTGGGGATATGTACATTTTGATTTTACCGTTGCTGTTCATATTTTTCTGTCCTTTTTGTAAGCTTACAGCATATTCATAGGCCCCAACATTTCATAGGCCTAGACACTGTTCCTGTAGTCCCTTCTGGGTAATAAAGCCAGGGTGATGCATTACCCTTTGCTCAAAGAAACCTTTTCTAAATTAAAGTTCAAAAGGTAGGGCACTTCATCTCTCAGTGAGGCGGGAGAGTTGTCCATCTGGGCAAAGAGTATGTTCCAGAAGAAAGCAGTGTTGCTGCCCAACAAGAAGCTTGGGAGTAGTGAAAGGAACCAATTGGAAGAGTTGTTGCATTAATACATCAACAACAAAACAACAGCAGCTCTGTCACTACATGGAACTCTTGCAGATCCTGATCAAAGTTAGGTTCTCACAGTGTGCTAAACTGGGGCTGGCTTCATCCACTGACGGAAAACTAAATAAACCACATTGTCTGAAACCAGTGAGATTTTTTTTTCCAGAAGAAAGAAAGCTGTACATTTATGTAGCTAGAAGTTTCTTTTCTGTTCATCATTTCCACTTAGGATCATTAAGATCCTCCCCGCTCCATGGGCTATGGAGTGATTTTCACTGGACCAAAACAAATTGTGGGGGTAATGGGAAGACAGCTGGTTTCCAAAATTCAGCAGTGTCTGAGGTTGTGATGTCACTGTGGGTGGGTATTTGGACAG